>NC_142929.1:138540553-138608053 GCF_046866305.1 Octopus bimaculoides
TGAAATCATGTGAGAAACACAAGATTACTGATAATAATAATAATAATAATAATAATAATAATAATAATAATAATAACGGTATAGGCATAGGAGTGGCTGTGTGGTAAGTAGCTTCATTATGAACCACATGGTTCCAGGTTCAGTTCCGCTGAATGACACCTTGGGCAAGTGTCTTCTACTATAGCCTCGGGCCGACCAAAGCTTTGTGAGTGGATTTGGTAGACGGAAACTGAAAAAAGCCCGTCGTATTTATATATATATATATGTTTGTGTGTCGGTGTTTTTCCTCCCACCATCGCTTGACAATTGATGTTGGTGTGTTTACATCCCCGTAACTTAGCGGTGCGGCAAAAGAGACTGATAGAATAAGTACTAGGCTTACAAAGAATAAGTCCTGGTGTCGATTAGCTCAACTAAAAAGACGGTGCTCCAGCAATAGAGCCAGGCTTGTCCGTTGGACACTTTGCAACAAGTATGAACTTGACAGAGCAAAAATTTGGTACAACCACAAACCCGAAGGCAACATCAAAAATAAAAATGCAAAGATCCTTTGGGATTTTATGATTCAGTGCGACCATGAGATAAAGAATAGGAAGCTAGACATAGTCTTAACTGAGAAAGAAAACAAACTATGCTGAATAATAGATATAACATACCCAACAGACAACAAGGTATGCGATAAGGAAGAAAGAAAAGTCGAGAGATATGACAGGTTAGCTTGAGAAGTTAAGCAGATGTGGTCGATGAAAAAGGTAGCAGTAGTACCAATAATTGTTGGAGCCCTGGGAACAGTGAGCAAAAATCTCGAGTAGTAAGTGGAACAAATAGGGGCTGCAATAAGGGTGGAGCACTTGCAGAAAACAGCAATGCTTGGGACTGCTTGAATACTCCGGAAGGTGCTCGAAAAATAAGAGGTGTTACCTTAGTTCACTGGTAGTGAACAGCTGACACTGTAGTACATCTCCAGTGTTAGAAGTTGTGCAAAGGAAATAATAATGCTAATAATAATAATAATAATAGTTATAATTATAATAATCTGCTTGTCATTGTGTGCATTCCCATGTTACACTTCAAAGGGAATCAACAAGTACCACTTCAAAAGAAATCAGAAAGCAAGAACACTTACCCTTAACTATTCCCTATCTGTATTGATTTGTCAACTAATCTTATTGGCTCTAGCCTTTTCAAACTCAATTTTTACAATTGACTTGCAACAATCGTCTATCATATCATTTATTAATCGAATTTATAGTGTGTGTCACTTTGTTTACTAATTAATTATGCATAGCAAATATGAGTGTATGTTGTTATTATTTAGCTCTTGGTAATGGAGAAAAAAGAAAACAGTTTCTAGCCTAGACCCCAAAGCTCCTTCATTGGAATTTCAACATAAACAGTGTGTTTTGCATGATTGTATCTATGTGTGCAAGTATGGAATCAGTGCACGTGCAGATCTGTAGGATTTGTTTTATGCATGTAGACTCATATATATATACGTGCATGTCAAGACATCTTCTGTTAAATTTTTGGAAAGTTCTACATATTTTGACAGTTCCATTGATAATTTGTGTCGGTAGTCTTCTTATTAGCTTTCTTCTATATGGCTTTGAGAGCTCCAATTTCTCAAGATTTGTGCCGCAACAGTTTATTCCATATCCTTGTGTAGTTATGGCCAATGCCAGTGTTACATAACTGGCACCCGTGCCAGTGGCACGTTAAACGCTCCCACTACACTCTCAGAGTGGTTTGCGTTATGGAGGGCATCCAGCCATAGAAACCATGCCGAAATCAGATTGGAACCTGGTGCATTTCCCCAACTTACCAGTTTTCAGACAAACCGTCCAACCCATGCCAGCATGGAAAGCAGACGTTAAATGATGATGATAATGATGTGTCATATTAATTACAGGTATAAATATGAACTTGTAATCAGGGTAGAGTAGCGGAAAAATTCTCAATAGTTCAGTGTACTTTTTTTGTTTTGTTGCTTCTTTTTCCCAGATTTTTAATTTTATGTCGACATCTGTTGGCCAACAGATTTCCACCTCTGTATATAGCTTCTCTTCTCTGTCACAAATCATTGTCTGATCATATTATGTGTGCATTTTATTGAGTTTTTCACAGAGACATTCCACCATTACTCTTTCATTTTATGAGTGGCTGTGGTCTCTACCACACTGTAGGTTTTTATATCTTTGGCCTCAGGATTATCTTGTAAGCATGTATGTATGTATGTATGTATGTATGTATGTATGTATGTATGCATGTATATATTATGTATGTATGTATTTATGTATGTATGTATTTATGTATGTATGTATGTATGTATGTATTTATGTATGCATGTATGTATGTATGTATGTATTTATGTATGTATGTATCTATATATGTATGTATGTATGCATGTATATGTAAATAAATATATACAAACATATACACAGATATTTGTATGTGTATGTATATATATAAATATATATATGTGTGTGTGTGTGTATGTATGTATATATATATATATATATATATATATATATATATATATATATATATATATATATCATTGTCGTTTAACTTCCATCTTTCATGCATCATCATCGTCATTAACATCCGTTGTCTATGCTGGCATAGGTTGGATGGTTTCACCAGGGCTGGTAAGCTGGAAGGCTGCACCAGATTCCAGTCTGATTTGGCATGGTTTCCACAGCTGGATTCCCTTCCAAACATGCCAACCACTCTGAGAGTGTAATGGGTGCTTTTTATGTGCCACCAGCACGGGTGCCACTTGCATGACACCAGTATCTCCTACAGCTGTGATTTTGCTCGGCTTGATGGGTCTTCTTCTCAAGCATGGCATAATGCCAAAGGTCTTGGTCATAGCCTCCATGAAACCCAACACTCAAAAGGAACTCAGCCACTTTGCCTCCATGAGGCCCAACACTCGAAAGGTGCTCTTTACATGCCACCAGCATGGGTGCCAATTACATGACACCAGCATGTAAATATATGCATCTGTACATATATCTGTTATTGTCTATATTATATATTCATTATTATATCTCTTACATGTATGTATGTATGTGTATATGTATATGTATATAAACAAATGTATGTATATATAAATGCACATATACGTATATATATACACGCATATGTATACAAACATACACACATACATACATACACACATAAATACATACATACATATATATATACATACATGCATATATACATTTATATGAAATAAAGTAGAACCTAGCAAACTTAGAAATGTAATAACTACACAAACGTAGCTAACTGAAAGTGATACATGAAATCATGAACTGAAGTCTTTGAACTTCACAAATATTCTGCTATCTGTAATATAGAATCTTTATTACTTCGGTAATCTGCTACATTAGCATGTGTGAAAGTCTGGGGGAAAAGTGTGAAAGTGAGTTTCGAAAGCCTAAGTCACAATGAATGGAGAAGTGGTGGAAAGCTAGCTCGGGGGAATATCTGATGGTTTTATTTGAAATTCAAATAACTAAATAAGGAGTTTCCAGCTTAATTATTATGGCTCAAGATGTTCAATCAGTCAGCATAGCTCAGAGTGAGCTGACAAGTGCCATGGTAACAAGGAAATGATATCTATCTTCATTATCTTTCATACAGTTAAGTCGGTGAGCTGGTAGAATCATTATTGCACTAAATAAAATGCTCAGCAGCCACTGAGGTCGTCTTAGCTTGTCATCGTTTTGGGGATCTATAAAATAAGTACCAATTGAGCCCTAAGACTGATGATTTACCACCTCACTGGAAATTGCTGGTTTTGTGACAGAATTTGAAACCTTTGTCTTTCAAATGGTTCAGTGCCACTCTGAAACCACATTGGATTGGAGAAGCACCATTGAATACCCAGTCCCAAAATACATTGAATGCTTGGTCTTTTCAATGCATGATTATACTGAATGATTTTCTCATCCCCATCACTCAATCCACAGGATGACTTGACAGCTGCACTTTAACCTTTTCGTTACTGTATTTATTTTGAGATGCTCTGTGTTTCTTTCAATTACTTTAAATATAACAACGAATTTAGTAAAATAACTTAGTTATCATTCAGCCACTGTTAGGAACATAAATTGTGACTAAGGTTTAGTGGAAGATTTTAATTCAAAACTTATGAAAACAAGACATTTGTACTACAGAGCCAGAGCTGGTTTCAGCCAGGTTAGTAACAAAAAGGTTAAAGCTAATGAAATAACCATCAATACCATTTTGAAAATAGCAATGAATTATTCTACTCAGTGATACTTAGGAATTAAATTAATTTAAGAAACGAAAGATGAGTTAAGCTTTACAATAGGTTCTGTCAATTGATTGGGTATAGTTTTCTTGTGAATGGTGAAATGGTTGTATAACATTTTTGTTCATTTCTCATTAATCTGCAAAGAACTGTTTAATCAATTCTGTGTACTTTGATATGCAACAGTTAAATGCTAAAGATTGTTCATCAATATTGCATGTTGTGTATTGCACTAACAGCCTTAGAATTTTCCATATATTGGATATTGTGAATTGTGGCCTTTGAAAAAAGAAAACATTATGTTTACAATCCATGATACAAGCAATTCAGCATTGAGCCAATGCACCAAGATACTCTTAACAAAATCAAATAGACCTCCTGGCAATAAGCAATATATCAGAAAATCAAGTTGACTTTGTGATTCACATATGAAACCAACATTTGAATATGAAGTCATATGCTGAACTTATAGAATTCTGGTATGATTCTCTGCTTCCTGATATGATTCTGCTAAGCCAGACTGTTAACAATGAACTACATAAATTGGAGTAGCTATGTTACTAATACATCTGTAGGCATTGGGATTTTTTTTAATGACTGAGATATGTATGTCGTTAAGTAAGGTGCAAAGCTCAGTTAGTTTCACAATAAACCAACAAATATACAACAACAAATCTATTGAAGGAACAAACAATGTCTTTTTCATTCAATTTATCAAATAAACTTCGCACACACACACTTATACATACATACAACTGTGGGCATAAACATATAGAGACAAGCAAGAACAGCATTCAATTTCTCCTCCTCTAAAACACGAAGAATATTTCTATTTGTCAAGTATTCATTTTATGGACAAATTAGTTTATATTCAGCTTCTTATTTTAACATCGACTTTTGTTTCAGTATCAGCTTCCTAATAGACCTTTTTTTAGACAACTTGATAGCAATCTTTTGTCTATCAATTTAAATATTTAGGCTTCCAGCATCTATAACAAATAAACAAGGGATTTTTTTCACTGACTGATAAAATCTGTCTTTTGCTTCTTTACTAATTATGTACAAGTCATGTGCACTTCTACACACTCACACAAAAATTGACGCACGTGCACAAACATAGACGCATGCATACACACACACTATCTAGCTACATATATATGCATAGACAGGGGAATTCTTCAGGACATTTACTATTAAATGCATACAAAATTTTTATTTCACATTTTGTCACAATTTTGCTTTGGTAAATTTTTAATAGTATCTCTGCTAATGTATTGTGAATAGATTTTGCAAAACACACACACACATATATATAGCTGGTCTTAAAAGTCATCTGAAGACTCGTCAATGGAATGATTCTGCTGTGTGATGGGGTGTGGTGAGTGTGTTGATGGGATGGCTATCATCTGCCAGGATGAAGCAATCATATATATATATATATATATATATATATATATATATCATCATCATCATCATCATCATCATCATCATTGTTTAACATGTTTCCCAGGCTAGCAGGGTTAGACAGTTTGACAGGAGCTACTTCCCCAGGGAGCTGTCCAGACTCCAATTGTCTGTTGTGATATGGTTTATAAATATTTATATGTGTGAGTGTGTGTGTGTGTGTGTGTGTGTGTGTGTGTGTGTGTGTGTGTCTGTGTCTGTGTGTGTGTGTGTGTGTGTGTGTGTGTGTGTGGATTCAGAGAATCATGCAACTATCACAGTAAGCTCCCCATATGGAACTGGCTATCAGTCTACAGATTAATCAATTACAATGTAAAGTAATGTAATGTATCCATGCAACTGAAAATCCAGAAATCGGAGTGATAAACTTTTCAGCAACAAGTAAGCAATGCATGAAGTCAAGAGCCAATTTTCTAAAGCTATTTTCATAGTTATTCTCCTGTGTTTGAGGCTTTCTTAATTTCTAAAAACATGTCATCCATTCAACACTTCAATTTTTTGTTCATAAAAATGTACTCAGATTTCAAAAAGCTATTATTGAGCATTATAAAGGACAGTATATGTTGTCAGGAATCATTTAACTCAATAGTACAAAGTGCTCAACCAGAATTTGCAAGGTACGAAGTTTGATTCTCTGTAGCACATTTTTTTTTTCTTATATATAGGGGCATTTTACCTGATTTTCTAAAGCTGTTTCCACAGCTGTTCTCTTAGGATCCCCTTCAATCCCATGGCATTTGAGGGAGTCTATTTTTCATACATTCCTGACGTTTAATGTACCTGCACATCTGCCACATGTAAAGACTACTTTCTCAGTTAGTCTTCCAGTGGTACCATTACACCTCTTATGTGTCCATAGCTTGCACTGAGTACACCGTATGGAGTTTCTCCTGACACCTTTTTTTACATACTGAGTAGGGCCATCTCCCTGAAAGGATCTGTGATTTGTCTGTTTTCCTATTTATCAAGACTTTAGTCTTTGTTAAATTAACTAGTAAGAGATAAATAATATTTGATAAATATGTGTAATTTTTATGTGATTTTTATGTACTATTAGTTTCATGTAATGAAAGCATCTCAAACAGTATTTTTTAACAGGTCTGGTGGCTTATTGCAATCTTCAGGCAATAATCACATGACATAGCAAGCTAAAAATAGGACAATAGGATGAGAAAAAAAATTGGAAACGATGAGAAAGAAGTAGATATAAAAGGTGGAAGATTGTAAAACCAGAAAATGGGAAAAAAATCGTAAAGAAGCAAAAAGGGAAGGATTATAGATATGTCCCCTTCAACCATAAACTAAATATAAGGCCTATTTATATATCCAGACACAGTGAGGCTGTTAACTTCCTGTCCAGCCATGCCGTCAAAGAAATTTCCCTTTCTGATAGAATTGTTGTTGCTAAGGAACTGATATTTTCTGACAATATTCTTTTACAACACCATGTGACCTGCCTTGACCACTAACAACCTAGCTTCCGGTATTCATCTTGGATTCCCCGTACCTCTTCATTCAACAATCCAATATAAAGATAGGCTTCTTTATCTTGGTCTTATTTTATTCAAATGTAGCCCGTTGACTGCTTCGCCCTTCAGCATCCTCCCCCAACCGATTTCTTTTATACTTATGTGATAATGTGTAGTCTTGTATTGTATCAATATATATATATATGGCATTAGGAAGGGCATCCAACTGTAGAAACTCCACCAGATCTGATTGAAGCCTGGTGCAACCATCCAGTTCAACAGTCCTCAGTCAAATCGTCCAACCCATGCTCACATAGAAAGCGGATGTTAAACCATGATGATGATGATATATATATATATATATATATATATATATATATATATATATATATATATATATATATATATATATATAAGAATAACTGGCTTGTCAGTGCCGCTGGACTGGCTCCTGTGCAGGTAGCACATAAAATGCACCATTTGAGCATGCCTGACTGGCCCTCATGCCAGTGGCACATGAAAGCACCCACTACACTCTTGGAGTGGTTAGCGTTAGGAAGGGCATCCAGCTGTAGAAACTCTGCCAGATCAGATTGGAGCCTGGTGCAGCCTTCTGGCTCGCCAGCCCTCAGTCAAACCATCCAACCTATGCCAGCATGGAAAGCGGACATTAAACGACAATGATGTTGGTGATGATATATGCATATGTGTATACATACATATATATATATATATATATATATATATATATATATATATATATATATATATATATATATATATGCATATACATATAAACATATAGACACACAAAAACACACACACATATATAGACACTCATACATGTATGCAACTGTACCTATATATATATATATATATAAAATACTTATTTACACACACACATACAAACACACAAGCACAAAAGCACTCACACGTTTTTACTAATAATGTTTGCTCTTATGCCATAGAAACTTTCAGCTTTCTGAAAATCATGCAATTTGAATTCCCTTAACCTTATCACATCATCTTCTGTGTGTTTTAGTTCTATGTAAGTATCCCTTAAATTCAGTTGTGTTTGTACTTGTGAGAGCTGCATGAGAATAGCTCTGCATACAATGATGGCAGCTCAATCAACATCTCTCATTGTTTACCAAGCAAAACCCTTCAGACACAGCAAGTTAGCTTCTAGCTTAGGAATTATAAGTTGCATAGCCAACAGAATTTGTCTGTTTGCATGTCAGGCAATATTCCAAAAATGGAAACAAGAGATGACACATACAGATATTGTAATTCAGTCCCATATTTTTGTTTTGTTTGTATGTTTTTGTTTTTATTTATTTAATATCTTTTTATCAGATTTACACGAAACTATGTTAAATAATATTTTACCCAATTCATTTTCCTGCATCTGTAAACTTCTTCATCTATCATTCCTAAAAATAAAACTAGTGAAACAAGTCTCTATACTACTGTTTAACCATCTAGAAAAAAGAGCTAAATCTTTCTTAAATCATACCCTAACATTTTTAAAAGGTAGAAGGACACCTTTGAGATAGAAAATGACATAGTGGTCAAAACTACAATTTTTTTTTTTCATCTATTTTAAAGACTTCAGTTCTTAAAGATTCGTAACATCTTTTTGTTGTTAATATCTTCAAGTGATCTGGCAGTATCATTTGTGTATCAGACATTTCTTCCAGCTCTCTATGTTCTGATCTCAAATCCTGCCCAAGTCAACTTTGTCTTTTATCCTTTAGCGGGCTGATAAAATAAAACTTGAGTCAAATACTAGGATTGTTGCAATGGACTTCCTGCCTCATCATTATCATCATCATCATTTAACGTCCTCCTTCCATGCTAGCATGGGTTGGACGATTTGACTGAGGACTGGTGAACCAGAAGGCTGCACCAGGCTCCAATATGATCATTTCTCTCAAAAGGCAGTGATTTGACAGATTCTTATGAGTATCAAACAAATGCTTTGCCATATTTACTTCAGTTTTAAAGTGGCCAGCTGGCAGAACCATTAGCATGTCGAGCAAAATGCTTAGTAGCATTTCGTCCAGTTTTATGTTCTGAGTTCAAATTACACTGCGATCAACTTTGCCTCTCATCCATTTTGGGTCAATATTGTTGACTTACCCTCTCCCCTGAAATTGCTGGCCTTGTGGTAAAATTTGAAATCATTATTTATCCCAGCTCTTTGAATCTTGATTTCAGTTCCTGCCAAGGTCAACCTTTTTCGTCTTAGTAGTTGCTAAGAATTGGGATTGACTGAGTCAACTAACTCCTCCACTCATCAAAATTGTGAGCCTTGTTTGCACAAATGATGTTGGCATCAATTTTAAAATCCACCCAAGACTTGGCCCCCGTGGTATCTGCCCGCTTCAAAAATTGAACTCGGTACACATAACAACATTATGCCACAACTACTTTACCTCAACCGGTTCAGCTTTTTTAAAACCATACTAAAATACATCAAAATAGAAACAGATCCCATAAAATTCAAAAGTTCACGGGGCAAATTTCTTGAAACAATCCCGGACCAACCTCCTACACCCAGATATGTCTCCAACAATAATAACTCTTTGCTAGAGTGGGCCATGGTGCCCCATATATGACTAAAAGACTTCACCAGGTAGTGCTATTAAGTTAGACAACGACTGAGCCTATACTGGCCGAAAGTTATCAAAGTTAAGTTATTAATAATTTCTTCCAAAAATAGTTGTTATTTTCATAAAATTGCCAGAAAAACTACATCTGTGTAGAAATGTTCAATGAAGTCAGAAGATATCAAACCAAAAAGATATAATCTGCACAATTTAGTTCTGGCCCAGGGTTAAATGACATCGACATTGAAACGTATGAGAAAGTATTTTAATGCAGAAAGTAGAATACATATTGATAAATAAAATACATAAACGTATGAGTAAAAGCATTTTAAGGATTCAAGATGTTAACAGAATGTACATGTAATCTCTCTCTCTCCCTCCTTCTCTCTCCCCCTCTCTCTCTTTCTCATACTTTAGAATCTTTGTAAAGGAGTTTTTAACTCAAAATATCAAGCCTATTAAAATATTTCTAAGATAATATTCCAGTACCTTTGTCCATCATTTCTTTTCTTTTGTATATAACAATGATTGTCAACAAAAATATATAAGTTTTAATGGTTGCATTAAAGAAAAACATACGGGTTTGATATTATATAAAGTTTGTACCTAACCGCTTTTATTAGTAGAAAAATGGAAACATTGGATTGACAGAATTATTAGGGTGCCTCATAAAACTGCCTTGATATATTTGTTCTGCCTTTATATTCCAAGTCCAAATATCTGCCATGTCAAATTTGCATTTCCTCATTCTGGGGACCATGTAATTGACAAACCACTTCCCCAAAAATTTCAGACTTTGTGCCTATGTTAAAAACGATTATTAGGAAAAATGGTAACTATTTGGATGGAGGGAGATGGATAAGTAGAAAGGACTAAATACTTTTAAATATTAAAGTCTCTTAAGGTATCAAGCTAGCAGAATCATTAGCATGCCAGGTAAAACAGCAAGAACGCATAGAAAAAAAAAACAGAAACTGCACCAAGTGGCATGCTTTAGGATGCCTGGAAAACACAATATAAATAGGGAGGAAACCAATAGCAAGTCCAGTTTTAGTAACAATAGAAAAAAACATCAATGTGTGAAGTGAGGGTCTAAGGTGGTAAGGCTGAGAGAATTGTCACTATTTAGCAGAATTTCTTCCAAATTTGCATTCTGAGTTCAAATGCTGTTGAGGTTAACTTTGCTTTTCATCTTCTCAGGGTCGATAAAATAAGTACCATTTGAACACTGAGATCAATGTAATCGATTTACTCTTTTCTCAAAATTGCTGGCCTTGTGCCAAAATTTCAAACAAACATGAATTTTGCATGAAGATTGACAAAGATATGACGGTGCAAAATTTTGAAGGCAAAATAGCACAAAAACAAGCCTGCAGATAAAATTTCACCTTAGAAGTTCTTGATATAAAAATAGATGCACTGGTAGCAGGGTGGATGGATGGGTAGATGTGTAGATGGATGGACGCTGTATTTGATGAACAAATACATTACATCAAAAGTAGATGACTGCTGCTGTGTGTATTCTTGATCAATAACTCTGTTTACATTGCTCCAAATACTACAGATGACACCACTAGCCACTGTAAACAGTAAATGCACTGTGGATTCAATGATTTGTGATGATAAAATGCTTAATTCAGTTTGTCTTTGAAGAGAAGCTGCTAGTGACACGCGTCCTATTATCGATAAGAGACTTGCTTCTTCTAAATTGACAAAGATATTATATTACAATATTTTGGTTTATAATAATAATGGGTTTTCAATTCAAAGAGAATATATTTATTTTGGAGAAGAAAGAAGACAAAAATCTCAAAAGTGAAAGGTTAACAAATATACACAAATATCAAAGGTAATGTTCTCAGTCCAAGCTAATTACCAGAACATTATTGTTATGGAAGAAAATAAAATAAAATCAAAGCATTGTGCTGAGGTACCACCTAAAGTCGACTCCTCTTCCTCTGAAGGCATATTTATTACTATTATTACTGTTTACGCTTTTCTACAATAACCAATCATGTTTGTGTCACTTTGGCCTTCTCCTATTGATATTTATTTACTGATCACAGGATAATAATGATAATATTTCAACTATAACAGAATTCAGACTCAGAAAGTGATCCACCAAAATACTTTTTTGTTTGTTGTTAAACAGGGGTCCATGGAAAGCGGACGTTAAACGACGATGATGATGCTGTTGTTAAACAGGGGTGTTTTCTTTTTTTTTTTTTTCTGGTATTTTCCAGTAAGCTTCCTTTTTATACTTTGCAAAAAATTAGCAGTTTCTAATGTAGAGACAAAAGTCCTGCTGTTTTGAGGGTCGGCATTAGTTGATCACATCAACCCCAGTACTTAGCTGGTAATTAGCTTCAGTCAGCCTCAAAAGGATGAAAGGCAAAGTTGATCTTGGTGTGATTTGAAATCAGAACATAATGAGCTAAAAGAAATACCACAAAGCAACTTTCCAATGCTCAAATGAAACATACTGCCATCTTTACAAAGAAATAACAACCTCAATATTCATCTCTAAGATACAAAATTTAACATCCAATATTCTTTTCCTCAATATTGGAGTGGCTGTGTGGTAAGTAGCTTGCTTACCAACCACATGGTTCCGGGTTCAGTCCCACTGCGTAGCAACTTGGGCAAGTGTCTTCTACTATAGCCTTGGGCCGACCAAAGCCTTGTGAGTGGATTTGGTAGACGGAAACTGAAATAGCCTGTCGTATATATGTATATGTATATGTATATATATAAGCATGTTTGTGTGTCTGTGTTTGTCCCCAGGCTCCAATCTGATTTGGTAGACTTTCTACAGCTGGATGCCCTTCCTAATGCCAACCACTACGAGAGTGTAGTACAGATCTTATTATTGTTTAAACAGGTTTTATTATTGTTTAAACTGTGTTGGTCTTTTACAAATAAAAAACAGTAATAATTACATACTGGGAGAGATATACTGCTTGGAGTTTAAGGCAAGCTTACCGGTGCAGCAACATGTGGCAGGCCAGACATTAGCTTGAAACAATTGTGTTATATTCCTGGTGGTGGAGATTCCTGTCATTTATCTGACATCTATTTTAACCGTTTTCCTGAGTCATCTGGTTGTGGCAAGAATGCAGACACATCACACAGTTACCTCAACATTTTGCATTGCAAGTAGTAAGACATGTGAATGAGTCAGCTACTCTCAACACTCTGCCAAGGGTGTAGGTACCAAAGGCAACATTCTTATAGGGTACAGGCAGAAGATTCTAGAAGGCTGAATCATGCAATGGCTTGACACTGATGAGTTGCTTAAAAGGGATCTCTTATATCACAATACTACACAGTGGCTGTGTGAGCTACGAAATCCTCATTGCCACTGTTATATTCTACGTGACAAACAACATTTGAGCATGGTCATTGCCAGTGCCGCCAGACTGGCCCTCGTGCTGGTGGCATGTAAAAGCACCCACTACACTCTAGGAGTGATTGGCATTAGGAAGAACATCCAGCTGTAGAAACTTTGCCAGATCAGATTGAAGCCTGATGCAGCCTTCTGGCTAGCCAGTCCTCAGTCAAACTGTCCAACCCATGCCAGCATGGAAAGTGGACGTTAAGCGACGATGATGATGATGACATGTGTCTTTCAGTTTCCATCTACCAAATCCATTCACAAGGCTTTGATTAGCCCTGGGCTATACTAGAAAACAATTACCCAAGATAATATGCAGTGGGACTGAACTTAAGTTCATATTGTTGGGAAGCAAGCTTCTTAAACTCACACCTGAGTTCTAAAAAGTACTCACCTTATCAAAAATCGTTAACTTTCCATTTTGAGTTATATGTCTGTTTTGTACGAATATAAGGCATCATTATTAAACTTTCTTGGATGTATTTAGTGAAGAGCTTCATCTTCATCATCATCATCATCATCGCCATCATCATTTGATATCTGTTTTCCATGCTGGCATTGGTTAGCTGGTTCGACAAGAGCTGACAAGGCTAGGAGTCACACCTGGTTCCCTAGTCTGTTTTGGCACGGTTTCTGCAGCTGGATGTCCTTCCTAATGCCAACCACTGTACACAGTACTTTTTATGTGACACCATCACTGGGGATTTTTACGTGCCACCAGCATCAGTGATTTTAAGTGGTATCATCACCACTCCCTTTTACATGACGCCAATACCAGTGCTTTTTTGTGACACCAGCACTAGTGCTTCTTACATGGCACCAATCCTGACAGGGCCACCAAGTACCTTGCCTGACCAAGGTAATTATTAAGCAAAGGATATTTAATAAGAATGCAGTAATAAAAATCCTTACATCATATACAACTTTATTACATATCATTACAAACTGTCATTTCATTAACTGTTCTATTGCAAAAAGAGAGATTTGACATCATTCTGCCAAAAGTCAATATCATTTGTTATTCATTCATTTGTGAAACAAATTTGAGCTTGAGATAAGGCAGCTTGAACTTGTCGCAGGATGGAATCCCATTCTCTTTCCTCACTTCACTTATGGAGTTTTTTTTTTTAATTCAGATTCAGTTATAAAGTCTGTAATACTTGTATATAACTATTTCAATCTATTTGAATCTCAGTAGTTCAGACAATTGAAAGTGTCTTAGTTATTCTATATTATTTTATGGAGAGAGGATATATTTTAGCAAAGAAAACGGTAAGAGAGATTTATGAAAACATTTCATTTGGAGGTTTTGTTTTGTTTTTGTTTTTTGTTTTTTGTATGTTTGATTTTGTTTTTTGTTGTCTTTTTTCACAGTTTGTTAGCTGTGTACAAGGAAAGAGCAAGAACGAAAAGCAGTCAATTTAAATTTGAATTTAAATTAATTTCCAGATTAATAAGAACATGTAACAATACATAAAATGAATATTTGTAAATTAACACATTCAATATTTGTAAGTAAAAAGCTATTAACAGAGTGTGTTTCTTCTTGATATTAGAATTACTGACAGCAAGGAAGAGAGAGCAATTTCATTCCTTACTCAACAAATAAAGGAAGATTATTGGATTTTAACAAATTGAATTAGAGTTATGCTGCATATAGACAGTATTAAATCTCAAGTATTTACACAATGTCTTATATTGGGTGTGAATCAATTTGCTATTATGATTCATATGCCTCAATAAAGCTGATTAGTGACAAAGAATTATTAAATACAGATGCAAGAAGTTCTGGTTACAAAGCTTTATTAAATTAAAGGACAAGATAATGTTGTGAGGGAAAAATTCATTGTGAAAAGAGAGAAGGAAAATGGTTACGACAAAAAAAAAACACACAATGGAGGTAAAACAGAAAGAATGAAATAGAAGGAGTAAAAGTTTCCCATAATCATTAATGACAAGATTTATATATGTATATATATGTATAGATATTGGCTGATGACAGTACCACCTGACTGGCACTCGTGCCAGTGGAACGTTAAAAGCACATCCAAGCTTGCTCGCTGTCAGGGCCACGGATTGGCTCCAATGCCGGCGACATGTGAAAAGCACCATTCGAGCGTGATCATTGCCAGCGTCGCCTTACCGGCACATGTGCTGGTGGCATGTGAAAAACAGCATTCAAGCATGGTCGTTGCCAGTGCCACTGGACTGGTTCCCATGCAGGTGGCATATAACATGCACCATGTGAGTGTAGTCGTTGCCAGAACCGCCTGACTGGCCCTCATGCTGGTAGCACGTAAAAGCACCCACTACACTCTCAGATTGGTGGCATTAGAAAGGGCATCCAGCTGTAGAAATTTTGTCAGTTACTGACCAGACTATTGGATGTTGTTATACACCACTGGTCACAGTGCACTTTGCATTATTTTAGCTTTCAAATGATACCACCCTGCTGGTTAGGTGAGCAGGCCAATATTTCCCCTGATGAGAGGGCCAATCCATCACAAGGTTACCCATCTACAACTAAATAACTCGAACAATACCAAATGAAGGATTTTGCTCAAGAACACAATGTGCCACTCGGTCCAGAAATCAAACCCATGATCTGGCATAGCTTACACACACATACACACACATAAAATATATGATAAATATATATGTGTGCGTATATATATATATATATATATATATATATATATATATATATATACATAGAGAGAGAGAGAGAGAGAGAGAGAGAGAGAAAGACTTATTACTTGACGCCTTTGATGAAATAAAAGGGGAAGTAGCTTCACACGATGCAGAAGACAACTGGACGTTTCTAAGGGACAACCTGCTGAGGGCCACTAACCAGATCTGTGGATGGTGCAAAGTCGGATCTTTTTTAAAACGGGGGCCACATTTTTCATTAACGAAACACTTTGAAACTTGGAACACTGGTAGAATGTGTCATATAAAACATCTTTTTCTCTTAGTCTTCTTAAAAAAAAAAAGAAATCCATAAGTTTTTCCATGTTAAAGCTGTCGTATTTCTGTAATTTCAACCAATCACTGACGTCCATTCAGCCGATATACATTAAGTGCCGACTACATAAACAAACGATTCTGAAACAATTAACCCTAACCCTAACCCTAACCCTAACCCTAGGGTTAGGGTTAGAGTTAGGGTTAGGGTTAGGGTTAGGGTTAAAGCAAATTTAAAATGAAAAAAGCAAATAAAACGAAGGTATGGAGATTAAATACGCTTTACATCGCTTAATCAGCCAAAGGAGTAAATATAAACAACTGAATACTTGTCAGTGATTGGTTGAAATTATCGAAATAAGACAATTTTTTACATGAAATATATTCGAATACAAAAATATTTTTCTGTTCTATAACACAAAATAGATAAGTATACGAAGTTTGAAAGTCTTTCCGTACCAAAAACACTACGTAAAACATTAATGAAAAATGTGGCCCCCTGTTTTAAAATAGATCCGCAAAGTCCCCTCTCGACCCAAAATAACGTCGTGGTGGAACAATGTTGTTGACAGGGCTATTAGACAAAAGAAACAGGCTTGGAGGCACTGGAAGAACGGTGGTAGCAGGGAATTGTATCAGACTGCCAGAAGGGAAGCTAAGCGACAGGTTTATTTAGCCAGAGGGGAAGCAGATAAGAAAAAATTTGTCAATGTTCTGCGCTATCTAGGTGACCAAGTTAGTAGTGGGAGAGGGTGCGCTGAAAGTGTAGCTGCTAGAATAAGAATAGCCTGGGCAAAGTTCAGAGAGCTCTTACCTTTGCTGGTGACAAGGCCCTCTCACTCAGAGTAAAAGGCAGACTATGACGCATGTGTACGAACAGCCATGCTTCATGGCAGTGAAACATGGGCTGTGACTGCTGTGGACATGCGTAGGCTCGCAAGGAATGAAGCCAGCATGCTCCGATAGATGTGTAATGTCAGTTTGCATACTAGACAGAGTATTAGTACCTTGAGAGAAGAGTTGAACTTACGAAGCATCAGTTGTAGTGTGCAAGAGAGACGATTGCGCTGGTATGGTCATGTAGCGAGAATGGATGAGGATAGCTGTGTGAAAAAGTGCCACACCCTAGCAGTTGAGGGAACCTGTGGAAAAGGTAGGCCCAGGAAGACCCGGGATGAGGTAGTGAGGCACGACCTTCGAACATTGGGCCTCACCGAGGCGATGACTTCTGACCGAGACCTCTGGAAATATGCTGTGCGGGAGAAGACCCGGCAAGCCAAGTGAGACCTAAATCTAAGGCCTCAGCCAGTCCACTTATGCGTACCTTCCTTCATTGAACACTAAACTCCACTTGTGAAGACTTGTTGAGGCAAGTGAAATCAAAATCGAATTAAATTCGACGACTGGCACCCACGCCAACGTCGTTTCCTTCATTGGACACGAAACTCGGCTTGCGAAGACCTGTTGGGGCTAGCGAAAGCGAAGTCGTCATGGCACCTGTGCCCAGCATCGCCTTCCTGGCAATTGTGCCGGATGGCATGTGTAAAGACATTCGAGCGAGATCGTTGCCAGTGCCGCCGAACTGGCTCCTCTGCGGGTGGCACATAAAATACACCATTTTGAGCATGGCCGTTGCCAGTACCACCTGACTGGCCTTCGTGCCGGTAGCACGTAAAAGCACCCACTACACTCTCGGAGTGGTTGGCGTTAGGAAGAGCATCCAGCTGTAGAAACTCTGCCAAATCAGATTGGAGCCTGGTATAGCCATCTGGTTTCACCAGTCGTCAGTCAAATCGTCCAGCCCATGCTAGCATGGAAAGCGGACGTTAAACGACGATGATGATGATGATATATATATATATATATATATATATATATATATATATATATATGCTTATGTATGTATGCATCTATACAGACATATATCTTTATATGTATACACAAACATATGCATGTATATGTCTTCCTATATATGTGTGTATGTATGCACACACACACACACACACACACACACACACACACACACACACACACATATAAAATATATGATAAATATACACAGCCAAGTGAGAACATAATCTGTGGCCTCTGCCAGAAGGGTAGCCAGCTCACTTATTCGTATCTTTACTTCATTGGACACCAAACTCTGCTTGTGAAGACCTGTTGAGGCAAGTGAATTTGAAATCTGAAATCAAAATCGAACCAAATTCGACGACTGGCACCCATGCCAACCTCTCCTTCAGTGGAGACAAAACTCTGCTTGCAAAGACCTGTTGGGGCAACTGAAATTGAAATCGTAATTGGACCATATTCGATGACTGGCACCTGCACCAGTGGAGCACTAACAGCACTGTCCGAGCATGTTCATTGCCAAAGCAGCTGTCTGGCTTCCGTGCTAGTGGCTCGTAGATAGCACCATTTGAGCCTGATCGTTACCAGCGTCGCCTTCTGGCACTTGTGCTGGTGGCACGTTAGAAAATCATTCGAGCGAGGTAGTTGCCAGTACCGTGTGACTGGCCCTCGTGCCGGTGGCACTTATAAGCACCCACTACACTCTCAGAGGGTTTGGCGTTAGGAAGGGCATCCAGCAGTAGAAACTCTGCCAGATCAGATCGGAGCCTGGTGCAGCCTTCTGGCTTGCCAGTCCTCTGTCAAATCGTCCAACCAACACATGTTAGCATGGAAAGCGGACGTTCAACGATGATGATGATGATGATGATGATATATATATACATATATATATTATACACATATAAGAGAGATGACCACTAAGTGTACATCCATTTTGCTAGAAGTAGACCACTACTACAGTCTCTACTACTGCTGCTATTACGGTCACTACTGCTACTACAGCCAACGATTCAAGTCAACGCACTAGACAGCCATTATGTCCCCACACAAAAAACGCTCCCACGTGGTCTATGTTGACACCAGTAAGAAACAACTATGAACTTTTCTTTTAATTACATTTTTTTTTTAAATATATATTTTTGATAAGGTTCGTTTTTTCAAGAACTGAAACATGTAAAATATCTCTGAGAAAATTATAAATTTAAATTTATTTTATATAGTGGCGTTTTCAACATCTTTTTTATAAATATATATATATATATATATATATATATATACTTATTTATGCGTATATTCTCCCTCTGTTTATTTTCTCTACTTCCTTTCTGTTGAAGAGCATAGGCTCGAAACGTAAAAGACTTTCTCACCTTCCTGAGCATTAAACTAATACACCTGTTTGTTGTTTATACACCTGCCTTCATCTTTTGTTTTTTTGTTTTTTGTAAATTCCAACTATATAGACATATGTTTATATGTATACACAAACAAACTCATCTATATTTGTCTTTGTATATATATGTATGTGTGTATGTATGCACACGCGCACACACACATACACATGCACAAAAATATATGATAAATATACATATGTGTGTGTATGTGTAAATATTGACATATATATTTATATGTATACACAAGCATATACATGTATATTTGTCTTTGTATATATATGTGTGTGTATGTATGCACACACACACACACAAACACACATAAAATATGATAAATATACGTCTGCATGTACATATATATGTACATATATGTATACATTTATGTATGTATGCGTATATATAGACATATATATTTATACATATATATTTATACACATGTATATTTATCTTTGTAAGTATATATATATATATATATATATATATATATATATATGTATGTATGTATGCACATGCACACACTCTCTCACACACATACACACACACATACACGCACACACATACAACCACATTACAGAGAGGTTATATTTAGCCATAAATCTTATTAATTTTGCTTTGATTTGACTGGTTTGTATTCACCAATATTCCAGAACAAATTCTCTCTAACAAGGTCTCTTTTTGCGAGGTGAAGTTGATCTTTATAGCATTCATAGAAAACAAATTATTGTCATAATTTATGGGATTATTTTTCCCGCATGACTTTATTCAAACTAGTTTTCTGAAATGGCCATATATAATAGCTTATCTAACATAATCTTCTTTAGCCATTAAAGTTCAATAGCATTCCTGTAGCATCACCTTGAAAAGTTATTACTGTCTAAAAACTTCTTCTCCATATCAAGAATGAATTACAATATCTTGAATATGGTTTTGCTCCCATAAACCAAACAGCTAATAATAATAATAATATAACTCATTCTACAACTGTACTTCATGCTTAATGTTGCATTTCCGGTGATTTAGTGTTTCCATAACCAGTTAGTGATGATGCTTGATATAAGCATGCAAGGAAGTCATACTGAGAAGTGTTGTAAGCAAAATAAAATGAACAAAGGGAGGATAATCTTAGAATAGAAACCAGATGAACACACATTTAGTATTGCAAGAAAACAAAACTGTGAGAAGGTTGTAAATATTACAGATGGTAGGAAGTGATTTGAAATGAAAATGTCAACAGAAGACAATTTTAAACACTATCAGAGCATAGTATCTACTAGAGGAATAATGTAATTTATCACCAAATGTTATCTTCATTAACTCTTACACTATAGCCTTTCCAATGTTTATTGTTACTACACTAGGTTTCCCAGTTCATTTTCTTTTTTTTTTCTTTTATAAACTGTTTTTTTTCTTTTTTTTTTGTAATTCACTTAACAGTTACTATGCTATAGTACTTGAGAGTATATATATCGATTTTAAAACACAACTACATTCAACTCGATGACGTCTTGCTATCATTCAAACATCAGAATGCACCGAGCCACCGACTAGATTCGTTTTTCACCGATAACCACATAAAAACTGAATTTTCCTGTGAATTTCATTGGCATAACTTACTACTTGCTATTACATTAATATTAACTCAAAACTTTAAATGCTTTATTTTACAATTCCATTTCACTATGTTTTTTTTGTTTTTGTTTTTTTTTTAAAAATATATTTCATTTTATATTACTCGGGTATTTTATAATATTATCATAAGAACTAAATATATTCAAACTTGTCTACAATGTCCTCTTACGATATTGAGTACCTAATGTTCCATAGATAATCTAATAGAAAACAGCAAGATAAGAGAAAGCAGTCTGCAATAACAAATTTTTTTTAAGGTGCATACATGATTGTGAAATTACAAAATACTTTCATTTTACTCAAACTACTTTTTGATCTTCTATTATCTAACCAGCTATTATCAGATACTCCTCTAACACTTCCTTCCTACATACCTACCCCAGAGTTAAATTAGATATGTCTGAAATCATAAAATCATATCCTACACTGAAATTTCTGCATCTTTAGTTTATTTTTTTTTCTTTTAACTTCAATTGTGACGATATTGATTTCTCTTATTTTTACATACATACATATATGAATATACACACACATTTGTATACATATATATGTGTAAATATGTGTGTGTGGAGTGTATATATATATATATATATATATATATATATATATATATATACACACACACACACAAGACATGGAATTTATACAGGTAAGCAGCAAATGCTGTGTCACCTGCTGGCTAGTCTTTTAATTGTTAACAACACTTATGAAATGAAATGTCTTTAACCAGAAACTGGTACTGGATCTTATGCTTCACTTGAGAGAAATTTACTTTTATGCTACAATAGTTTTCCAATTATCTTAGCACTCTTTTACTCTTTTACTTGTTTCAGTCATTTGACTGCGGCCATGCTGGAGCACCTCCTTTAGTCGAGCAAATCTTTGTAAGCCTAGTACTTATTCTATCCGTCTCTTTTGCCAAACCGCTAAGTGACAGGGACATAAACACACCAGCATCGGTTGTCAAGCAATGCTAGGGGGACAAACATAGACACACAAACACACACACATATATATACATATATACGACAGGTTTCTTTCAGTTTCCGTCGACAAAATCCACTCACAAGGCTTTGGTCGGCCCGAGGCTATAGTAGAAGACACTTGCCCAAGATGCCACGCAGCGGGACTTATCCCGGAACCATGTGGTTGGTAAGCAAATTACTTATCACGCAGCCACTCCTGCGCCTAAATGCACTGCACACTTTTTCATTACAACTTTTTTTTATCATTTACCTTTTTGTCGTTATTGCTGTTATTTATCCATGGGTCAGATTTGATTGAGCAGACTAAGAATGAAAAGCATTCCAGCCATGACCATCACTTTCTGTTTTCAAGCATAATGTAACTAGAACTATGAATTACATAAACCAGTGTGATGTCCTTCTCTTCTAAGATGGTACAAAATGATCTACAGTAGATTTGACAGCTATTTCTCTCAGAGCATATGACCATGTGGAGGTTACTTCATTGGTTCATTACCAATCAATAATATCCAAGTTATATATATGTATATATAAATATGTGTATATATATATATATATATATATATATATATATATATATATATATATATACATATACATACATGCATACATACATACATACATATATATATATATATATATATATATATATATATATATATATATATATACATATATGTATATATATTTAAACTTACAATGAAAGTAAACAAACAAAGTTTGTTTTAGAGGCATTGAGATGTATTGAAACATAGAGAAATAAATTTTTTTATTCTCAAATGCGTGATCAGGATAGATTATCCATACATTGCAGAAAAATATGTTACCTGCTAACCATGAGACTCAAACTCACATTCCTGTGATTACGCATGAAGTGCTTTACCATTAAGCTAAACAGCCCAGTAACGAATTCTTCTGGAATTTTAGAACTTATAAATTTAGGTTCATAAGACGCTAACGTTAAATTCAACTTAGGATGAAAGTAAACAAACAAAGTTTGTTTTGGAAGCATTAAGATAGAGAAATAATTTTTTTTTATTCTCAAGCACATGATAATGCTAATAAATAGCATGATCAGGATGAATTATCCATACATTGCAGAAAAAAACGTTACTGGCCAGCCAGAAGATTTGTTTTACAGGATTTAAGAGTATGTTAGAGCCATGAAAATAAAGATGTTATACAATTTTGTACAAAATAAGGTTCTGTTCTTTCAACATAATTGATGTAAGGACAAGTTTTACAAGATGAGAGTTGAAGAAGATTTATCTTTTAACTCTCAGTTTAATGTCCTGTTTTTGTTCCCAAATTTGACCCTCCATAAATCCCAAATTTTATTTTGGTACTTATGGGAGCAACTGTCTTTGAAGACTCATATTGTCATTCAATGCTCGAAATGAGGAGTAGATAGACAGCCGACAACTGTTGAAGGGTTGTTCTTCATGTTACTTCTCCTGTTTCCCATTTGTTTTTCTCATTGTTTGTGTATTGAACTCTCTATTTAGCAGGCACAAATTTTTATCCCTGCATTAATAGCTGGTTTCATATAGTGGCTTTTGTGTGTTGTGTGCGATTATATTTTTAAAATTAGTTGTTGAGCTGAAACTGATTTTTAAGTTATGTATATTGGAGAGCTTTCTGTAACTATGTAACTATGGAAAATGTCTGTCTAGCAAAATGTTTAGCCTTTTTCAATGGACAGATAACTGAAGAGATGGCAGCGTGGGTTTCCGCCCCATCATCTAAAACTCGGTGTTTTATCATGGCTACCAAATAATTGTCACATATCATTTACAGATATATATATATATATATATATATATATATATATATATATATATATATATATATATATATTATTTATATTATTATTATATATATACTAAATTACCAGTGTGTTAGTATGTTAACAGTGTTTTGTTTCTCAATGAAAGACTTGAATAAACACGCCAGCCACTTAATATTCGAAATACCTGCAAAGGAAGCTGCAAAGCTACTTAATATACTCCAGCCATATTTCAAAATATGCAATATATAAGACTGTTGCTTGTTTTGTTTTTTTCATGAACATATTGTGTACATAAATGGAAATTTACATTGGTTTTCCGATATGGCTTTGGATATAAAAAAAAAATCTCTAGATATGTTATATAGTACATTCTATCAGGCATATTATTATCACCACCATCATCATTTTATATCCATTTTCTCTTCTGCGTTTGTTGGATGGTTTGATGTATTGGAGAACCACCTCTAACGTCTCATTTCTGGCATGGTTTTTACAGTCGGATGCACTTCATAAGACCAATCACTTTACAAAGTATACTTGTTGCATTTTTTTTACACTAATACTATTGCAGTTGCCTTGCCATTAGCAAACTAAAGTGCTCTGTTAGATGTGTATGAGTGAGTGGGGGGGGGGGGGGTTGTACATACAGTGCACTTATAGTCACTCCTACACAAAGTCACACCTTTAAATTTGTGTATTCCTTCTTACTTTATTAATGTTTGTCAGTCGTTGACCACCAAATCCTATACATTTGCTTACAGATAATACATTCCAGCATTGATCTATATTTTTTACATCAGTTAATCTGCCCATTACCTCAACAGTTACTTCACACAGCATTTATTACCAATATCTAGCGAGGATTTCTTGAATCTAGCTATATTAGTACGACTATTTGCTAATGTTCTACAGTACCCAATGTAAATCCCATATACATATACATATACATATACATACATGGTGCAATGGGTAAATTTTCGCCATTTTATAATTTTTATTTCGCACATGTGCATTGTTTGCTTTTGATTTTGTCGACTACACAGTATAGTAGGGTCAGTTGTGCACCATCTGTGAGAAAAACAGCACCATGACACAATTCACTCTGCCAGAAATTTGGAAACAACATGCTTATCTGCTTGGCATTTGTGCTGGAGCATTTCAGAGTGTTAAGATGTCAATCTGAGGACATGTACCAAGAGTGATAAAAATCAAACATCCAGTCAACATCATGGTGTTTGGAGTGATTACCAGTGATGGCGACATTATGCCTCCATTCATCTTCCCACACAGCCTCACACTCAACATGGAGGCTTACAGCAAGTGCCTGGTGGAAGTAGTGCTGCCCTGGGTGAAGAGGGTGGCTGCTGGAAGAGCCTATGTCTGGCAACAGGACTTTGCACCATGCCACACAAGCAGAAGAACCCAGTCATGGCTGTCAGACAATTTCTGCAGCCACACTCCTAACATTTGGCCACCTAACTCCCCAGACTGCAACCCCCTTGCAGTTGAGCAAGAGACCAACAAAACTCCTTGTAACACCAAAGATGAACTGAAGGCAAGGATTATGGCAGCATTCACCAACTTAAACAAGGAGACTGTCCAGAAGAGTTGCAGGAGATTATGAAGTCATCTAGAAGTCATGGTTGAAGCCAATGGCGATTTTATTGAATGAATTTACTCTTTAATATTTCAAAATATTTATATGTAATTTTGGTAAATATGTCTGTTAAAATGAGATGTGTGTTATTTTCATTTTTGCGTAATTTAGATGACAATTTATTCACCACACCATGTATATATACATGCATGTATATAAATATACATTATATATATATATATATATATATATATATATATATATATATATATATATATATATATATATATATATATATACATATATATATACATATATATATATACATATATACAATTAAACCTTGGGAGAGGCATTATGCCGGTAATAAACACATGCACTGGTTCAGTCCTTTATTAATTTATATAGTTTTTTGTTAAGTTATTTCATTGCACTCTTGCAATCTCTTCAGTAACTTGTCTCTCCACTTCCATTTATATGTAGTGGAGAGACAAGTTACTGAAGAGATTGCAAGAGTGCAATGAAATAATTTAACAAAGAACTATATAAATTAATAAAGGACTGAACCAGTGCGTGTGTTTATTACCGGCATAATGCCTCTCTCAAGGTTTAATTGTATTTCTTTCAACACACGTATCCACATCAAGAATCTTGCACACGAAATACACATCCGAAATATACATATATATATATACATATATATATACATATATATATATATACATATATATATATATATATATATATATATATATATATATATATATATATATATATATATATATATATATATATATATATATATACATATATACCTGGAATATCCTTGTTGCTTATTTTGATTCTTAATACATATATGTGTGTGTGTGTGTTTGTGTGTGTGTGTGTGTGTGTGTGTGTGTGTGTCTGTGTGTATGCATACATACAAACATGTAAGCATACAAAAGTGAATCCCAGAGACGTATGATGATTTATATGAAACTGATGAACATTACATGTAAATGTGAAATTGTGTACAGCTACAAGTATTTATTCGCTTTCATGTTTACACACAGCTAACTCCTATTTAACGTAAACAACAAATAAATACGCAACTAAATATTATTAACCAACCTCGAAGTAATTATTCAATTAGATTGAATTGAGAAAAATACGGATATTGGGATTCTGTTGTTCACGTCTAAGCACAACACAAATTTTTCTATATACAGTGAGTCAACAGCCAGAATTTTATATTAAAGTTTTGTGGAGTTTTTTTTTTTTTTTTGCAATAAGAGCAATGAGAATTGATATTACTACATATTTGGCAGTTGTAATAATATTACTCATAATATTTTCTGCTTGTGGGTCTATTTCAACTCACGAACAACAATATTATATTTCTTATAAAAAATGCTTCCACGCTGTTAATAACTGGTTATATCTTACATTCTTTCATAAGTTCTTTTGACTTTTGTTTTTGTTTACTGGGTTTGTGAAACAGTGGATTTATACCAGTTCATTGATTCAGCTCTTTGACCATACCAGAGTTGGCATGTATCAGTTCCCAGTTTTTGCATTTATGCCAAATTTAGCTCAGCCTTTTATTTTTCTACAATTCATAAAAATGGCTTCTGAGAATAACAGGAATAAGCGATCAACAATGAGCAATGGATAGAATAAATATCTGCCAAGATTTTGGGATTGCTTGTTCTGTTAGTTGTTGTTGTTTTTTTGTAAATTGTCAGCATGGAAGTAATTAATGAAATTTTTTATTTTTATTTTGAAATTCTAAAATGTTATTTGTTAGAAACTACATTCCTCCTTTGTATGCCATCATATTTCTCGTTCTGTACATAGTAGCATTGTTGTCGTTTAGCCCCAGGTCAACCATCATGGAGCGGACATGTGATCAAAAGTGTTCTAGCTGAAATCCCATCGACACCTTCATTATTTATATCTATTTACTTATCCATATATGTGTGTGTGTGTTTGTGTGTGTGTGTGTATATATATATAAAAATATATATATAAAGCCCAAAAAGAACAAACACAAAGAAACAACAATGCGAGGACGTGGTACATGTAATGTATTAGCAGACGCACAGGAAAG
This sequence comes from Octopus bimaculoides, assembly GCF_046866305.1. Taxonomy (NCBI): domain Eukaryota; kingdom Metazoa; phylum Mollusca; class Cephalopoda; order Octopoda; family Octopodidae; genus Octopus; species Octopus bimaculoides. The sequence continues at coordinate 138,568,071 of NC_142929.1, forward strand.
GAAAGATATATGTATGTGTGTGTGCGTGTGTGTGTGTGTGTGTATGTATATATGTATGTATGTATATATGTGTATATATATATATGTGTATGTATATATGGATGTATATATATATATATATATATATATATGTATGTATGTATGTATGTATGTATGTATTTATACTTGTATGTATTATCATCATCACCATCATCATTTTGGAGTACATTATCTACTGTGCTCTTTTGCTTTAAATAGGAGGGTGCCACAGAGGAGAGATTTAGTTGGATTCAGCTGCTATATCCAGAAAGTCAAGATAGCATATAAAGGCTCATTTACTAACCGTACTGACTTTGTTTACAAATAGCTGTTTGCATTCAGTTTGTTAATTAGATTAAAGTTAAAATAAAAAATTAACGAGAGCTTTCCTACTGTGTTTTAGAATTAATAACTCTTTATAACATGCTTGTCAATTAAAACAGACGTTAATCCTGATTTCAACCGTAGAAAAAAAGACCTCAGATTGAAGGGAGGAGTATCAACAATTATATGAACTCCTGTACTTAACTAGTACTTTATTTTAGTGAACCTGGAAAGATGAAAGATAAAGAGGGCTCCAGCAGAATTTTACTTAAAATGGAAAAGGCAGTAAATGAATATTATAATTGGGTATTTTGTCACTTTATGGTTCTGTCAACTCACCTTCCATCTTCAGGTGCATTAATATTGATTTCGAATTTTGGCACAAGGCCAGTAATTAGTGGGGAGAGGGTAATTCACTTACATTGATCCCAGTGGTACTCATTTTATCGATCATTATTTTATCACTGTTACTTATTTTATCAATCCTGAACGGATGAAAGGCAAAGTTGACCTCAGCGGAATTTGAACTCAGAATCTAAAGACAGAAGAAATACTGCTAAGCATGTTGCCCGGTGTACTAACAATTTTTATTTCGTTATTGCCCACAAGGGGCTAAACATAGAGGGGACAAACAAGGACAGACAAAGGGATTAAGTCAATTACATCGACCCCAGTACACAACTGGTACTTAATTTATCGACCCAGAAAGGATGAAAGGCAAAGTCGACCTCAGCGGAATTTGAACTCATAACATAAAGACAAACGAAATACCGCTAAGCATTTCTTCCGGCATGCTAACGTTTCTGCCAGCTCGCAGCCTTAACTAACTTGGTCACCTAGGTAGCAGAAGATATCAACTACTTCTAGTTTCTCCCCCTGATGTGTGATGGAATCTGTTTTCTATATTTAAGAGATGAGGAATTATGTACATTATTTACATTATTTACATTTGACAGATATTTGTCCTCATCTTGTTTCTTGTTAACACAACATTTCGGCTGTGGGGGAGTGTCATATTCATGTGTTGGGAGGAATTCTTTGGGGTGTGGATAATTCACCTCTGGAAACATGGGTGTCTCGTTCAGCATCCTTAAACAACCCTTATTCAGGGAGCTTTTGAGCAGGATGGGCTACTCACCATGAAGAAAATAATTCTAGATGAGCCCTCACCTGCAAGGTCATGAGCTATTTATCTTGATACGTCGTGCACATAGGGTTGTGATGTATGTGCCTGGTGTACCCTTATCAGATGAGTAGTCATGATGGGTATACTGGGCTTCATATATTTTACCCCAGTGTCACTTTGATGTCATGCACTGCTCTCTCACTCAATAATAATAATAATAATAATAATAGTAGCAGCAGCAGCAGCTGCAGTGACAATGACTATGACGATTATAATGATGATGATGATGATGATGATGATGGTGATTATGATGCCATCAGTGCATTGATTATCTCAAACCAGTTGTAATGGTTTTATCTTTCTTCTCACTAGCTTTGATGAAATAACCACCAGCTAAATATATATATTTATATATATATATATATATATATATATATATATATATATATACACATATGTATATATATATATATACATATATATATCCTGTATACTGTGAAAGTACTGCAGAACAAACTTTGCCCAAAGACACTGCAATACTGTTGTAGTAACTATGATAAAACCTGTATTTACAATGGAGTAATGACAATGATAATGAATAGGAAGAGGGGTGTAGTAGGAGGAGAGGGAGAAGGGAAGCGGCAGGAGCAGGCTCAAGAGGAAGTGGAAAGGCGATGAGGAAGATGAAGATTCTGTGTTATTCGCTACAAATCAATAGAAGGAAAGATAATGTGTAATACACAGCATACATATATATATATATATATATGTGTGTGTGTGTGTGTGTGTGTGTGTGTGTGTGTGTCCATCCCAATTTCCTTTGATAAAGAGTGTCTTCAGAAAGGTTTATTCCAAAGTCAGATCGTATATAATGGCTGTGGGAAACAGCAGTAGGTGTCAATATCGGGAGTTTCTTGATGATATCTATAGTAATTGGAGATCTTTTATTTACAATACAAATGGGTTTTTCTTCACCAAACATTCATTAACTTTCATTCTGTGAAAACAATTTCAAACTACAAAATAAATAGACAAAAACAACAACTAACAGATATATGTATACCAATGCATAAACAGCATCAATTTCGGAAGGGAATTTCTTAACTGGGAGCGACATGTGTTAAAATTTGGAAGGAATTAATGTGTTTCTATGAACAAATGTTACCGTTTTTGATTGGCTATTGCTTAGAGGCCAATACAATTATCTGTCCAAATTGATGCTTGTTTGTATACCATGCAATGTGTGTGTGTGTGTGTATGTGTGCATAGATATGAGTGTCTGTGTGTGTGTACAGATGAATGTAGGTGTGGGGGGGGGGGGATTTTCATCGAACAAGGAGTGACATCCGCACAAGTGGAAACGACATAGATGTTGTTGTTAATGATGTATTCAATTTGTTGTTTTTGTTCTTGTTGCAAACTTCTTTCCATATTACGAGAACTTATCCTATAAAAGATTTGACCTCAATATTGCATGTCAACAAAATATAATTTAAACAGCCTCTCAAAACTCCTTTTACTAACAAAATTAGCACTAACTCTGAACTTCTTCTCCTTCAAATCAACATGAGAGGATTCATGATTAGATCTGGTTATAAATACATCAACATATTTATTTTCAACAAATTTTTAAAGCCTGTTTTTAACTCTATAACCCAGAGGTGCCAAACATATTTGGCTTTTCAGGCTGGACTGAAGCATAAACTAGATCTAGGGGGCAGGATAGTGGAAATTATTCCTAAAAACCGTATTCATAATGTAGGCTAAAATACATGGATAAAGGGGTTATGTTATATAAAAAAAAAAAGCGGGAAAGAATGTGAAATATTAGCAAAAGTTGCGTGTAGAGATATGTGAGAAAAATTCATCTATACAGTATACGTATGGTCCTATTAAGTAAATATCTTTTGAGTGAGAATGGAGATAGAAATTGTTCAACAGAATGCATGTAGTTCTTAAGAAAACATCAATGCTTGATAAAAAGCTTGCACTGTTTCAGCTGCTAAATCTTTTTTGATCATTCATATCACTAGAACTCATTCAAATGAACATGTGCTTAAATTTGAAAAAATAAAACACTCCATCTCTAATTCTGTGTGAAAGTAAAGAGAAAACAGCTCATAACTATTAGTATGTGAAGTGATAGTCTTCTTTTTCATTCGTTGAAATGACAAAAATTTCTCTATGGTGCACTGATTTGAGTAACTGGAATCAGTGTTGATCATGGTTTAAGTTGAACTCTGATTGTGAACACATGCTTACACTAGATATGTTTTACAGATTATTTTTAAATTGAAAAAAATTCTTTTTTTCTAAAATTGCAACAGAGCTGGATTAAACATTGACACAGGAGGTATTCGGCTTGCAAGTTATATGTTTGACACTCTTAGTGTAGATTGATGACTCCGTCAAACAATCTAACTGAGACAGACATTTTTCTTTCACTTTTCTTGTGTGCAACATTTACTCTGCTCTGAAATTTACTTGTATCGTGGACACCTCCATATAATTTTTCTTTTCTTATAAATGGCCTCACCAAAAAAGTATGACTCTATAATTTCCTCAGTATACAATAAAACTACTGATGCATATGTCTAATTCAATAGTCCTTTTTATCCTTAATCCATTAAAGCTTACCCTTAGTTTAACTTTCAACTTCAACCTGCAGTAAATGACATACATATCTTTCCATAACATTTGTAATTTGTCTGACATAAAAGCAGCACATAACTTGCTTACTTACCCAGGTATCTCTCACTATGCAGTGTCCCAGTGACCCTGTTGCCTGTAACTAACTCCATTATTCTCTAGTGTATATATTTTACTTCGAAGACGGTTTTCTTGCTAAAGTTTGGCTCACTTCTTACTATTTCTGGTACCACTTCTCTTGAACATAGGACTCTACTTCTGTTTAAGGATTTTACTTCTTTTTAACATGGTTGGTACATATTAGTATCTATCTATCTATCTGTCTATCTATCTATCTATATATATATACCAACATAGATAGATAGATAGATAGATAGATAGATAGATAGATAGATAGATAAAAAGGTAGGCGGGCTGGCAGGCAGATAGATAGACAGCCAGACAGACAGACAGACAGACAGATAGATAGATAGATAGATAGATAGATAGATAGATAGATAGATAGATAGATAGATAGATAGGTAAGGAGGTAGGCGAACTGGCAGGCAGACAGACAGACAGACAGATAGCCAGACAGACAGGCAGACAGACAGTCAGACAGACAGACAGATAGATAGATAGATAGATAGATAGATAGATAGATAGATAGATAGATAGATAGATAGACTGGAAAGGTAGAAACACTGCTTATATAACAGAGACACTCGTTTTGCAACTATCACGTTACGTCAGAACATATACAAACGCCCACACAAGTACAGAAATATTGTGCTAAGAAGCACAGAAATATCAGCATTGCTCACAAAGTTTTGGTCTGCTCGGATTTATAGTAGAAGACACTGGCCATGTTGTTGGCACTCCGTCGCTTACGACGTCGAGGGTTCCAGTTGATCCGATCAACGGAACAGCCTGCTCGTGATATTAACGTCCAAGTGGCTGAGCTCTCCACTCCAATGTAGTTCTCGGAGATATTCAGTGTGACACAGAGTGTGACAAGGCTGGCCCTTTGAATTACAGGCACAATAGAAACAGGAAGTAAGAGTGAGAGAAAGTTGTGGTGAAAGAGTACAGCAGGGTTCTCCACCATCCCCTACTGGAGCCTCGTGGAGCTTTAGGTGTTTTCACTCAATAAATACTCACAACGCCCGGTCTGGGAATCGAAACCGCGATCCTATGACCGTGAGTCCGCTGCCCTAACCACTGGGTCATTGCGCCTCCACTATGCTCACATTACACCAAAAAGAAAGAACTATGTCATCTTCTAATAAAAGTTTCGATATTTGAACATTTAATCTCCTTTTCAAGTGAGACGATGTCAAATATATCCAACTTTAAATGAATGTTCATAGTCTTGTATTCATATTTCAAAAGGTGGGTTGTTTTAGCAACGAAAGTATATGCATGTGTGTGTGTTTATGTATTCATATGTGTAAATATGTATGTATATATATATTCACATATATATGTATATAAACATATAAGAAAGCATATATATGTGTGCATATATATATACATATATGCAGATGGAAATACACACATATATACGTATTTACATGTACATATATACATATGCTTATATATATATATATATATATATATATATATATATATATATATATATATATATATATATATATAAGTATGTATGTATATATGTATATATGTATATATATATATATATATATATATATATATATATATACATAGGCACACAAGCACACACACATATACAATCATTGATATAGTGAAGTGTTATTGAACAGAAATCTAAATGTTAAAAATAAATAATGAATTATATTCTATCGTAAACCATGTAATTTTATCTTGTTAAAATTTGTGACATGTATTCATACAATATAATTTGTTTGTTAAGAACTCTAGACTGCTTAAGAAAAGACATGGAACAGGTGAACTTTCACTGACCAAGTCCACATCCTAATTCTTTAACTTGCTAAACTGTACGGAAATCTAATCTGATTAACATTTTGCAGCTACTCTTAATAGTGACGTCTGTGTGTGTGTGTGTGTGTGTGTGTGTGTGTGTGTGTGTGTGTGTGTGTGTGTGTGTGTGTGTGTGTGTGTGTGTGTGTGTGTGTGTGTGTGTACATACACACACTTATAAATAAATACATACATACGTACATACAAAAATACCCTGTTGTTGATATTGAAATTCCAAGGAAGGAGCCTTAAATCTAGGTTAGAAACCAGGGATCTTTCTCTATTGGTAAGAAATCTTTAAATAAAACTGAAAAATGACATACATACATACATACATACATATATACATTCATGCATGTATGTAGGTATGTATGTACGTACGTACGTACGTATGTATGTATGTATGTATGTATTCTCTATCTTAGTTCGTGTACAGTTATCTGCATAAAACAAAGTAACCATAAAATGAAATTCACTGGTCATAAGATAAATTTTCTTTACTACAGATATATTACTTATCTCAACTGAAAAATCCAAATGATTTTATTTACATGCTTACCACTTCTGTAAGTTTCCAAATTCCTAAGATAAATCAAAGTAAATTATCTCTTAAAAAACTATAATTTGAAACGAAATGTATTCTGTGTGCCTACAACACCTACCATGTTACTTGACGAAACATTCTTCGTTTCGTAAATTACTAAGAAGGCCAAAGTCAGATGACACCAAGTATAAATCTGTTATCAAGGAATTGCGATTGTCCCCCATAAAACACCTTTTTCCTGTCCAAGTGTAGAGAGAGAGAGAGAGACAAAGACAAACAATAAAAAGACAACACAGCAGGGATAGTTTCACAAAAAAGCTGTTTGCTTAGCGTTTCATTAGAAAGAGAAAGTGTCTTAATGTTTCGAATGTTAGCCCTTCATCCATTAGAAGAAAGAAAGAAACTGGGAGAGGGAGAAAAAGAAATAGTCAATCAGGGAAAAAATCCAGCGAAATGTGAGAAACTAGGAGGGAATTGTAAGTGTGTATGTATGTCATTATTCAGTTTATTTCAATATCTCTTGCCAATAGAGAAAGAACCGGTTTCTAACCTAGATTCAAGACTCATTAGAATTTAGTTGTATGTATGTATGTCTATGCGATGGTTACTTTGTTTTATGCAGATAATTGTACACGAACTAAAATAGAGAATACATACATACATACATACATATATATGTATGTATGTATGTATGAATGTATGTATCTATCTATATGTGTGTATGTATATATACATATATACATACATGCATACACACACACACACACACACACAAATATTGGCCAACCTGAGATTATGGTAGAAAGTATTGTTTAAGGTACTGCTGAAGCAGAGTCGAAACTGAAACCAAGTAATTTCAAATTGAATTTCTAAACCACACAACCATGGCTGCGCCCTATTGAAATGTTTCCTAGCCGTTTTGCACAGAAATTCCTATAATTCATTTCAATCTTTTATTGTTTCAGTTTAGATATAGGCTTAATAGATTCCTATGTTGTTTTTCTGATAAAGTTATGTGATAAATAGTCACATTCTATTGAGTAAGGTGTTACTTCATCACAAGAAACTTTATCCCGTAGTTGATGAATGTTACGGAAACCAGATATAAATTATTCCAATGGAAAAGACTGACTTGGAAAAACGGAATTGACTTGAAGAAAAGGATTAGCGGGACAAAAAGAAGTGTGTAATTTATAACCATCTTTGTTCAACCTAAATCACATTATCTAAATCTTTCTTTGAGTACAGATAAACTTTATTTATATCTTCAAATTGTGCAACAGTCAACTTTAACATACTCTTTCAGTTGATAAAATAAAGTGAGTATCATATTCGAGGATCAAATCACACTAATTCCTTTAACATATTCATTTACTATAATGTTTAATTATAATAACTGACGAGATGCCGGAGTAGCTTTCCGCCCCGACATCCGAAACTCGGAGTTTTATGATGGCAACCGAATAATTGTCACATATTATTTTACAGATATATATATATATATATAAGGATAAAATCTATATAAGAATTTATCAAGTAGTCAGCGTCGGTACAATGCATATTTATTATGGTAGTTTTGATTTTAAGAGTCTCTTATAGCGTGAGGCATTTATGTGTAGTAATGCCCTTAATGTAATAATTAAAATATATATATATATATATATATATATATATATATATATATATATATATATATATATATATATATATATATATAATCGAGAATAGTACATGCATATGTATATTTGTGTGAAATATGCGTGTATGTGTACACATTCACACATACATACATACATGCATACATACGAAGCTTGCATCGTCTCCTTAGGCTAGCAGCTAGTATTTGATAATAGTGATAAGTTATTTGATTCCTAATTAGGAAATTAATATTCTTGCAATCATATTGAAATGTTCAATCTAATTTGTTTGTTTTTGTTTGTTTTTCAACATCATAATTCCATTCTCGGGGGAAAAGGATTCGATCGTCATATCATAAAACTATCAAACGATGCATCAGCTTCTCAAACAGTTTGGTGTTAGATCTATCAAGTCGATTTTCCTTTTCTCTTCCTCCCTTCATCGTCATTCCTCTCTCTCCTTCTATTTTACGTGTGAATATTTCTACATATTATACACGCTTACTGGTATATATAGTATACATATGTGTGTGTGTATGTGCGCGCGTGTGTGTGTATTTGTGTATGTATGTATATGTAGTCGTCTAAGAATCTGTAAATCAAAAAATAAATCAAGCAGTTGTATACGTGGTCTGATCAATAAGTATCCGGACTGTTGCCATAGTAATGACGCTAAAGCACACAGAGTAAAGCCGCTTCGTACAGATTGACCTTGAATTCTGTTGTGCATGTACACTAAGTTTTAACATTCTAGCTCACTTCCGCTGTTTACAGCAGTGCTTTGAAGTGACATGTGTAGCGTGTGATCGTCGCATTAACCATGACAGAGAAAGTTGAGAGGAGAACCTGCATCAAATTTTGCGAAAAGCTTGATGATATCTGCTCAGAGGCCTACGCATAGTCGTCATCCCTCTCATATATATATATATATATATATATATATATATATATATATATATATATATATACAGTGTGTCCTGAAATTAAGGCAACCGAAGTTTGGGGTTTTAATAAGTATCAATAAATGTGATAAGATATGAAAATTATGCGTCATTATAAAAGCTTAGTTTGTTTCTTTTTGTTTCAGACTAAATAAATTCAGATTTATAAATTGAGTAATGGCTTTAGACCGAAATACAATCATAACCCTCCACAAAAGAGTCGAAAGTAATACAGCTATAGCAAAAACGCTTAAAATTAACCGAACAGCAGTCTCAAAAATTGTCAAGAAATTTCGAGAGACAGGTTCCACAAGTAATCGACCTGGGTGTGGCCGAAAACGAAGTGTGTGGAAGCCTCAGTTTATCAGAAGTACCAGAGAAAAGATACAACGAAATCCTCGTCGTTCCGTCATAAAACTGGCTTCCACAGCAAAACTAAGCCGAACGACGATGTATCGAGTACTGAAGGAGGATCTCAGGGCCCACCCCTACAAGATGATCCATCGTTATGAGATCACGTAAGTTTATGAGGACCAGAATGACCAATTTTGGAGTGTATTTAACTCCGTCGAGAGTAGACTCATAAATCGACGTCAAAATGCACAGTGAGTTATGATTTGGGCGGCTGTGACATCCAGTGGAAGGTTTCCCCTCGTTTTTGTGCCCTCGGGTGTTAAAATTAACACCCAGCGATGCATTAGCGACGTTCTGGGAGCTAAGATGTTTCCATGAACGGACGAGTACTTTACTTTCAAGGCGCAACTTGGAGCCTTCAGCGGGACTCGGCGCCATCTCACAACTCCAAATAGACAAAAACACTAAATTCAGAAAAAACATTCCATCGTTCATAGGCAAGGGTGTATGGCCGTAAAGAAGCCCCGATCTCAACCTGCTGGATTTTTCTATTTGGTCCATTTTGGAGACGAGGGTCTCGGGCACGCCTCATGATTCTTTTCCGGATATATGAACTGCTGACCGATGTGTGTGTGTGGGGGGGGGGGGGTGCATAACGAAAAGAAACAAAGATAATCGCTTCTTGTTAGCTTTCGTATAATATTTCAAAATATGCTTAAATAACCGATAATTCAAGAGAAAGCAAGCCTGGAATACCAGCTGAGAAAGCAGAAACGGGAAACTCAGAGTACTAGCAATTATAAGCCTTTCATAAAGTACTAAAAAAAATACTTTATAATTTACGTATTGGAGTTTGTAATTTATCGCTTGATAAATCAACAAAAATTAATACATACACACATAAATATGTATATAAATATATAGATATTATGTGTGTGTGCATATCTATGTGTGATGTGTATAAGGAGAAATGGCTTTGTTTGGACATATACTATTAAGCATAGATAATGTCCCAATATAATTTTTTTGCGTATTTTGTTTTCTCTTCAATATGGGTAATTTATGGTTACTTTATCATAATAATATTTCAAAGTCCGTTTTACCATTGACGTTTCAGATCAGCTCGGGTTCTTTACTTTCTGGATGAAAATATTTTAATTGATAGTTGATATCACTGACTGTTTTTAAACTCTTTATTTCATTTTAATATATTTTATTTCATATGTTGCTTCACTCAAAGACGGAAGGGTAAAACTCAAACTTTTCAAAACCGAAAGAAAGTGAACCTCAGACATAAGACCTTGCCTGTAGTTTTCAACAGAGTTGACTCAGCTAAAAACAGCCAAGAGCAGTGGCGGCTCGTACATAAAATTAGTGGTGGTACTGCTTCAGGAAATGTTTAGCCGTTGTTTTAATATTGTGTAAAAGGAAATAAAGATATAAAAAGAAAATTTATACATGAACTTGATCGGTTTGCGTTTTAGCCACTGCTGGGCAGTGTTTAATTTGTGCACTGAACTTCGCCGCGAATTCCCCCTTGTTTTTCAAAAATCCCCCCTAAATTTCAAAATAAGCAGGGAAAACCTGCCCTATTTTTCAAATCTTGGCAGCAACACGATAGTTGGAAGCAGGATAATAATCTAATTCTACGCTTTGTCACATTCAAGAATATAAGCATGTTTTTAAGCACAACACACCCGGAGTCAAAAGAAACGCTACCTTTCACCAGCACACCGAGGTCGGCACTGCGTGAACGACAGTATTCTCTCTTCCTAGCGTGCAGCTTCTTATCTCGAACATGAGAGCATGCGCACAACAGCCAAACACCGCGTCGCTGGAACTGTGAAGTGCACAGTTCTATAGAAGGATTTTTGTATTTTTTTCATAAACTAGGGGATAGCTACTGACATTAAGCTTAAGTACTATATAATGTACAAGTATAAAGAAAGAGTTAAAGAAAAAAAGGTCTCATTATATTGAATGTTATCGAGTGGAAATAGGGGGTGCTGCAGTTACGCAGTGCCTCTACACGAGCTGCCACTGCCCATGAGTCAGGTAAAGGGCTGTATCTAGTTCCAGACCTCATAAGACCTGTTATCCAATTTCTATGACGTATAAGTGACAGAGATTACAACATTGTCCCTGAACAGAATGTCAGTCTATCGCAGAGCTGCTCATTTATAGCTAAGTAAATTGGAGCAATGAGAAATGATTTTGCTCGAGAATACAATGCATCACCCGGGCCTAACCACGATCTGGCGTCCGTGGATGCAACACGCTAACCATTAGATCACGCACCTTTACTAAGTCAGGAGGTGATGTTAAACCGGATAACGAATTAAATTGACTACCAGAATTCTAGACGAGGAGCATGAGGGTTATGTTTCTAACTGCCCCACAGTGTATTCCAACATCAAATATTTTAAGTCTAGATGTTCGTGGGGGAGTGATGTCGCACCGATACAGTCGTCAATATAACGACCGTATAGTTCGGGAGTGGAAGCAGTGAAACTTGAGAATATTTGGGTCTCAGCGTAGCCATCCTGCTTAACGTTGATATACTTTAAGAACGCCATAACACTACAGTATTCATCCTGGGAGAGCCAAAAAGCACAGAAGAGCTGCGAAGGAAAAGTGTCCTGCACTGGTGATAGAACTGCTAGGTTGCGTGATTTCTGTGTTTGTACAGCATCAGCTGTAGGAGCCCATTATCGCTTCATTCTAGCCAAACTCTGTTGCTGTTGATGAATGCTGAAATAGTGACTAATCAGCCCCAGGTGTCACAAACACTTATCAGGTTGAGTAAAAATTAGTCATTAGCGACGGAAGCAGTATTAGTAAGCGAATAGCGATCTGATATCCTACTTAACATGGATATATTTCAAGAATACCATAACACTGTGTTATTTGTCTGAAGCTATTTGCGACACCAGTCGGGGCAAAGAGACTTCAATATTTTCCCAGGTTATAACAATATCAATTCATGGAACCTCCAGTCCAAGACCACAGCACTAATATTAAGTTGTGGTTATTGCAAATTAATACATTATTAAGCTCTATAGTTTAATCATTGAACTACTTTTATTTCGCAGCTATTTATTCTAGCTACATTCTTCATAAAATTTTAATATCAATTTCTGCAACATTTTATTTAATTCTTCTTGTTAGTGCCATTGGCGAAACGCTGGTTTTGGAGTGTCTTTGTGTGTGTTTAAGAGAGAGAGTGGGGAGTATATCTGCTTCTTCTTTTCCTTTTCTCTCTTTGATTTTTTTGAGGGTTTTGTCTGTAAATTAATACATCCCGATCTGAAAATATCCTACTAAATTTTAAATGGTTTTTGGATTGATTCAATATAAATCATTTTTGTTGTAAATGAAATTAAAAATTATTCATTTATTTATCAATAACGTGATGTAATTTTTAATAAAAATCTTCTACAGATATTTTTCCGTACGGATATTTTTTAATAAACTTCATTTGACTGTTTAGTGCAAATTTTATGATAAAACTAATGAAATTTGTCTGACACTGATCCTATACATACATACATACATACGTATGTACATATATGCATACGTGAAGACATAGATACATACATACATACATACATATATGCTTACATACATACATACATACATACATACATGCATACATATATACATACATACGTGCATGCATACGTACATACATATATGCATACATACGCACATGCATGCACACAAATATATACATATATATATATGTATATACGTGTATATATATATATATATATATATATATATATATATATATATATCTATATCTATATATATATATATATATATATATATATATATGCGTGTGTGTACGTGTGCATGCATGTGTATATACGTGTGCTTGTGTGTGGGCGTGTATGTGTGTGTGACTTACTATTTATCATATAGAAGTTATTAGTCAATGAAATGCTTTCCAAATCAAATGCAACCATCAGGTGGTTGTTATCTCAGTTGACTGAAGTTAAATGTGCTTCCACCATACATAATTCTGGTGGGAATAAAACTCATAACTCAGGGGCAACGATTCAACGATTTAATTCATGTTGCTTGCAGTTGTGAAAAAACCTTTCTCATGTCACCAGCGGTCTTTCACTCGCGAGAAATTGAGCGAAAGCAATGCTATGGCCCTCGACTTGAACAATACTTTGACCTTATCTGGCACATGAAGCTCCTGTCAAAACTGTTTGCCTAAAGGGTCTGTTTGGTTTTCATCTTCTGCATCATGGCTTCCTATCGGATTGCACTATTACAGTGAGTACCGATAGAGCTTCAAAGACTGGATCAAATCCCATTGACAGTAAACAGAATAGGGCAATGTTCCTTCAAGTTTTTTGCTATGAGTGTGCACGGAAATCTGCTTGTTTGCAAAATTTGCCTTTTATCGCAATGAAAGTGTACATCAATGCAGGTAACCATCTTCAATCTTTAAAAAATTTGATTTCATTTTGAAAATTGTAATTATTATAACTATTATTCAAGTCACAGCCTACAATCGAACTCAGAATCTTGGGGTTAGTAGCCCACGCTCTTAACCACTATGCCATACACCATATGCACACACTTTTCTCCTCTGTGAGCTTCTTGTCAAACGTGTGCGCGCACACAAGCGCACAGTTTAGAGGGGGACATTGGAGCAAGCCATTCTTCAATAACTCTAAATAAAACATATAAGAATCGTTTTCAAGTTAAGTTCGTTTATTCTTTTCCAATTCAATATTTTCTACCACTCATGTAAATATAAACGCCTACAGATTTACAGAGAATGAGCACTTTGAAAGTCTCATGCAGATCCATTAATATATGTCCTGTTTTATTAGCTGCAAAATCCTATACATTAACCGCTCTGCTCACAATCTTGGTCCAACTACTATTTTTGTCAACGTACGATAACTTTTTTTTTCTTTTCTAAGTGTAGAAACACGAACATCTTATCCAATAATGGCTAATTCTGAAAACATGTATAAGTCTTCACGTCTTGGAGAGGAACAATTTCGAGATGTGACGTGCATGACTTCTCTAATAAAAATTACTAGCAAAAGAAATAACTTCTTTAAAAAAAATCAGAATCGCAATGCAGACAAGTAGCAGGCAAATATCTTGACTAATAGCAGCCGCCACGGAATAATTTCCGAACAGAGATTAAGTAAATGACCAACAGCGTAGTCATATAGAGACAGTACCAACAACGATCTGAAAGGTGTTCTATTGAAGATTTCAAGGCAGGTATATTGTAAAGCTAAAAACAAATGAAATACCGTAAAACAGTATATACAGGCATGACATAGAATGAGTTCAAAGTGATTACTTATATACTTAAAACTCGGAAGATAAGATAGCTGATCGAATGCAAACGGGGAATGCAAAAGTCAACAATATCTGTCTTAATCAAAATATATTAATATTATAAGACTGTGACAGCCACTGGAGGTTACCAGCTATCCATAAATCATGTAAAAAGAAAATTACTGCCGCTGTCACTGGAAACTACCTTAGTCTCAGGTAGCTATTCTTATTACATGATTTAAAGAACGTGATGACGACGCGTAATCCAGAGAGACGTTAACAGATAAGTTAACAACATGAAGGTTCCTTTCTTGAAAGTAATGAGAAAGAAACCAAATACATTTCTTCCAGCCATAAAACCAACAACAGATATACGAAAAGGGAGTCATTTTAAGGAGAATTTATTCTTTTGCTGTAGTAGTAAATTATCATCGAATACATAATGGGTAAATCGTTTAGAAACGCATTATGTCAATGGTACCTTCTCTTTATGGAAAAATATCTTGAAAGCCTAAAGGATTTTTCTATGGCGGTCGATGTAAGTGTGCCAGCAAATGCATAAACTGTATATTCTATGAACCATATGACATCCAAATTATGAGATCGATGTAGAATTGTAAATCATAATTATGATGCAATAATTTGTATGTTAGCATGGGCCCAACAGCCATGGCTACGTTGTTAAAATGCTCTAGTTCCGGTCCTCACATCATGACAGTTAGGGCAAGTGTCTTATGTCTTGGCCTTAGGTTGAACAATGCCTTTTGACTGGAATTTGATGAGTGAAAACTGTACGAAAGCTCGTCACATAAGTCTGCGTGTATAAACGTGTTTGCGCGTGCCTGCGTGCATTTGTGTGTCATGTGACCGTGTATGTGTGTCATGTGACCGTGTATATGTGTGCAGGAATATGTTTTTCTTTTGTCTGTGTATTGTAGGTGTGCTGTGAATCAAATGCATAAAAAGTATCAAACTGACGAATGCAGAATCAAAAATCTCAAAAATATTTTTTTAAAAAGGCGGAACACAAAATGCATCCCACCTGACCCTCTGGTAAGCTCACCAAAGTTTAATTGACACTCTTTAAGATTCCTCGCACGAATAGAAGATTAAACATAGCAGCCATGTTCATATCCCAACATGCAAACAACACACATGAAAAAACTGACATGGGATTACTGGCTTGAAAACCTAACAGTAACAAATTTGCCCGCAATAAACAAATCAACACGCGACTGCTGAAGCAAATAAAACCTTTGGCAGGAGAATCTACATGAATTCAACAAGTACATAGGAAATAACACAGACCCCAAGTTTATTCAGTTCTTGGAAATGAAACTGTGTACATCTAGAAATGTCGAATATGAATTCAGAAACTTTAAAAGAGAGAAAAAAATTGCTGCAAATAAAGACACTGACGGAACAGTGATTTGATCTTAAATGTAATTGATTGCAGATGTTTAACATATTTCACTATGTTGATTAAAATTTGTCAAAAACTAGGTAGAACATCATTAGTTTCATCAAGAAAATGATGAGAAAAGAAAAACGTCGTTCCTCATTTTAGAATGCATCTCCGATTCTATTAAATTTAGTACGAAACTCACTAACAAAAATAATTAAAATAATTAGCTTTAATTTGTATCCACTTGATGTTCTGATTGTTATAGAAAATTTTGATTGAGTATTGACTTAAAAACCTTTGGAGACTTTTATAGGCATATTTAGATAATCTGCAAGCAATGATTTTATTTCTTATTTACTTTTCAATTTGACGAGACACGTATCGAAACACTGGTGTCCCAGAATTCCCTTGTATTAATGAATCGAGTGTGTTACGAAAATATATTCGTCGTAAAGGAGGAGCTTTTGTCTGGCGACGAACACAACAGCGATTACCATATATACGTTTGAATCAAGAATAAATATGCAAGTTATTTTTAATTTCACTATTCACCAAAAATATGATGATTTATTTATGGTTAGCAGGTATCAGCACGGATCAGCGAATAGATTGTTTGCCGGAAACTTATTAACAATAAATATTCAGAAATAATACATTTCTAAATCTCTCAGTGAGATTTATGCAGTAGTGATACGATGAAGTAGTTATATGCTGTCAACTTAATGTGACAGTCCCCTGAAGGGAACAATACTACTGTTGGTTAGACCTAGGATGCTGCACCGCTTCCTGTCGGCCTTGACACATTTCTTGTGTCCTTATGTTTACAAGGGGGAGACAAGCACCTCCACCCAGCTAAACCTGCATCCAGAGACATGTTTCTGAATCTTTGCTCGTCATCAGTCTGGAGTAGCATGACGAGCAAAGACTCAGAAATATGTCTCTTGATGCAGGATTAGCTGGGTGGAGGTGCTTGTCTCCCCCTTGTAAACATAAGGACACGGGAAATGTGTCAAGGCCGACAGGAAGCGGTGCAGCTTCCTAGGTCTAACCAACAGTAGTATTGTTCCCTTCAGGGGACTGTCACATTAAGCTGACAGCATACAACTACTTCAATAAATATTCAAGTCATCGCTTTGAATCTTACTGTTCCTTTTAATTCACGTTGCTTAAGTCTTTAAAGTTTACTCGGAAATTACCAAAATACAAGACATCAAAGATTGTTGTAATTCAATTATTAATCGTAGTGTCAAGACCTTGAAATTCAATAATATGCAGATTTGCCTTTACTTCAGGTACAAACTCATCGTGAAGCTTTCATTTTCCTGTGCAACAGTTTGCATACAAACTGAAATAACTGGCATAGCTGTTGATCGATATTTCTAGTATTCTAAGGAGTTATCTTCAGAAATATTCATTACAACCTCTGTTTGTATTTAATGTTGCTGAATCTAACTCAACCACAAAATTCGTTTGGACACTTCGTGCAATCAGGGAATTACAGATGATTTATTTCGGAGCTAAAAAGTTATAATCGAATAGTTATAACGAGCGACGAAAAATCCGAATCGTAGACACCAATATATAATGTGTTCCAAGAATATCTAAAATTATCTGCCAAGAAATGCTAATAAAGTTTTACCTTCTTAACATCCGTGACAAATCTATTATTAAAAGCATCTGTCTTGTTTTAGAGTTAAATTTGACGAATACATAAACTTCTTTCTACACGTGCATTAATTGATCGGTTATTTATTCAGTTCTCCATAAGACTAAGAAAACCAAGAAATTACTTTGTCGTAATCTATTCAGGAGTCAGGTTAACTCCATTATTATTTCTCAAATTGTCTGCTGTTATTCCTTTTTTCGTCTTACAATAATCAAACACAACAGCGAGAAATATTAAAACAGGGTTTCTATTAATATTATATTATATTGGCATAGCATTTCATTTATGTGTGTCTGCATTCAGTTTTACTTCAAGATTTCTTGCCAATAGAGAAAGAACCGGTTTCTAACCTAGATCTAAGGCTCCTTCATTGGAATTTCAACATCAACAACAAAGCATTTTTGTTTGTATGTATGTATGTATGTACTTATGTATGCGTGCAAATTTGTATGTTTTGTTTTATGCATGTATTCTCATGCATATAGTTGCATATCTAGACATGCTCATATATATTTGAATGATAAACTTCTGGGAAGTTTTACAAATTTTTACAGTTCCAGTGATGGATCTAACGAAGGACTTATTTAAACAGTCACCTGAGGAGGCGCATTTTAAACCCTGTATACATGATAATGATTGCACAACGAGTGTAGAAATGTGTCGAAACAATTGTAGTGACTTTTAAATGAAGAATGTCGTTCATTCCATTTTCTATCATTTATCTGTGTTTGTGTTGTGTGTGTATCTACGTGTGTATGTCTATGTATCTCTGTGTGTGAGTGTGTGTGTGTGTATGTGTAGTTAGGAGGTTTGGTATGTATGCATGAATGCATATAAGCATGCATGTATGTGTGTGTATGTGTATATATATGTGCGTATGAGTATGTGTGTGTGTGTGTGTGTGTGTGTTTATATATGTGTGTGTGCATAACATACAAATAAATACATAAATCTTTTTTTTTATGCTGAACAATATACATATGAAAAAAGTAGTTATATTATTTGTCAGAATAAAAATAGTTTCGGGATTTGTGAAATAACATATAAACTGAAATTCAAGTGTTTGGATTTAATTTTCGCGACCCCAAATGGGGTCACGACCCGTAGTTTAAGAAGCGCTGCTCTATACTATAAATTAATTCTATAAGCGCATGTACGAATGTTTAAGAGTTAGATATTGAAATAGTAGCATACAACTTATATATGTGTCTATATTTATATGTGAGTGCCCACGTTTTACATATAAAATTGAACTTATATTCTTTTATATTATATATCTAGTAATTATTAGATTCTTTTCTGCTCTAGGCACAAGGCCCGAATTTTGGGGGGAGGGAGCCAGTCGATTACATCGACTCCAGTACGCAACTGGTACTTAATTTATCGACCCCGAACAAATGAACGGTAAAGTCAACCTCAGCGGAATTTGAACTCAGAACGTAGCAACGGGTAAAATACAGCTAAGGATTTCGCCCGGCGTGCTAACGATTCTGCCAGCTCGACGCCTTTAGTAAGTCATAGATTCGTTATACAAACTATATTTTCTGTGCTTGAATTATATCATTACAATGAACTTTAAAATATGCGTAGAGAATGAGATCTTCTACTGAACACATTCTATGTTTAGTACATGTATTACAAAGGTACTAATTGCATTGCTGATCGAACCACTAACTACAACGACTAAATCTTGCTTAGATTACACTCTACCATCTGAAAAACAAATATCACATTACGAGGTGAGAGCACTAAGCAATGATGTGTATTAAGGCAATGTTATTACAGGTTCAAATATACCAGTCGCAAGTTCGGACTCATAAACAAACCATTCAATGTGTTTTGTCATTTTCTTGCTGTAGACAAATGGTATGGTATACACCTAAATCAGCTTGCAGCGCCACCTATCCAGACTGTGATTGTCTCTCTTATCAGGTCTCAGCACCACCGTCCAGTTTCTGTAACTGAAGAGGAGATAGCCACTCCGAAATGCTTGCATCTCACAGTCTGGATAGGTGGCGCAGTGAGCTGATTTAGGTGTATTTACGGTAAAACTATATTTAAAATTTTTTTATTTTTTATATTTTGTATATATTTTATTATAAATGCAAAACAACACCACGGAGGAATTGACGGAAGCTTAAATAATAGACCGCGATAAGTGAACCGCGATATGGCGAGGGGTTACTGTACACCATTTGTCTACAGCGAGAAATTATAATTTTCAATGCATTTTTTTTTTTTGTAGTATTATCTAAAATTTATTTTAGTCATGCTTTTACTGTCTTTTGCATTTCATACTAAAATTCTTCAACTTATAAAGATGAACATAAGGTAACTGGACATATTCCTTTATCACGTTTCCATAACAACACACAGGTCATTTCTATCATGAACTGAACCACATCTGACCCAGATCATCCATCAAAGTTTGTCTCCAGATAATTTACTGCCAAACACATTTTTTTTTGTTATTATTATTTTCTACATATTGTTATCCCTAAAATCTGCTTGGAATTTTTTATGTCAGATAGCTCAGTCAAATGAAATTGCCAGCATTATTTTTGAGGGGGGGGGGGTTGATTTTTGTATTGTTTTTGTTGTTTTGTTGTTTTTGTGTTGTTTTTGTGTTTCCTCTTTTTTTCTTTTTTTTTTTTGCTTAGGTTTTATCTAAGACTTTGTTATTTAACCTTTAACAACAATTTCTTCATATAATTTTTAGTGTTAATCTGTTTGGCACTGATATAATATTCTTTCTACTCTAGGCACAAGGCACGAAATTTTGGGGGAGAGGGCCAGTCAATCATACTGACCCCAGTACGCAACTGGTACTTAATTTATCGACTCCGAAAGGATGAAAAGCAAAGTCGGCGGAATTTGAACTCAGGACGTAAAGACAGATAAAATACTGCTGAGCATTTCGCCCGGCATGCTAACGTTTCTGCCAACTCACCACCTTTCACCAGCTACATAATGACAAAGTTATTTCACAAAATTTCTTTATTATTTTCAAAATTAATTGAAAAGAAAGCCAGTGCGTTTCACTAGAAATACAGAAATGATTGAGTTAAAAGCGCTTTCTATGGCTAAATATTCTTTTCATCATCTTTCAATTAATGGTGCCACTTTCTTATTCATTTCCCTCTATGTATAGCACTAATTGACATAAAGTAATTGATGCTTCCACTAAATTTAACATTGTGCAATATATATATATAGACCCAGGAAGACATGGGATGAGGTGGTCAAGCATGACCTTCGTACGGTGGGCCTCACACAAGCGATTACAAAAGACCGAGACCTCTGGAGATGCACTGTGACTGCGAAGACCCGACAAATAAAGTTAGTTCACGACTGTATCCTACATCAGTTTCGCATAACCAGCCCCAGCCCATTCAAAAGTACCTTGTATTGTAGGAGTACCTGCTGTGCTTACCTTGGATCGTAGGGCGACCTGCTGTGCTTGAGGAGACCTATTGAGTCAAGTACATCAACATCAAATTAAAAATCAAATGGAAATTGTAGTTGTAATACCTATGCCGGTGGCACGTAAAAAGCACCATCCGAACGTGGCTGATGCCAGTGCGCCTTGACTGGCTTCCGTGCTGGTGGCACGTAAAATGCACCCACTACACTCACAGAGTGGTTGGCGTTGGGAAGGCCATCCGGCTGTAGAAACACTGCCAGATCAGACTGGAGCTTGGTGCAGCCTCCTGGCTTCCCAGACCCCGGTCGAACCATCCAATCCATGCTAGCATGGAAAACGGACGTTAAACGATGATTATATATATATATATATATATATATATATATATGAGAGAGAGAGAGAGAGAGAGAGAGAGAGAGAGAGAGAGAGAGAGAGAGAGAGAGAGGGAGTTGGAATTTATAGAAAAACAAAAGATGAAGATAGGTTTATGAACAACAAGCAGGTATATTAGTTTGACGCTCGGGGAAAATGAAAAAGTCTTTTACGTTTCGAGCCTAAGCTCTTCAACAGAAAGGAATAAGTGAAAATAAACACAGAGAGAATGAAAAATAAAACTTGTAGATTTAGTGGTTAAGCATGGCGAATGATTAGAAAAACGTTTGAAAAAAGAGGTTGAAAGAAAAGGAGATAATAAAGTGCTGGTAATCCCAAACAAAGGTGTGTATGTGAGAATGGTGTGTGTGAATGTGTATTTATACATACGTTTGTGAATTTGCAAAATTCCTGATGTGAAACCGTGTGTTGAAACAGATATTGTTGTATTTTGGGATGGCCACTTCTAGATAATACGTTAAAGTTCTACTTATTAGCTTATGCATGCATATACACAAGACATAAGACAGTATGGTGCAGTTTACAGAAAACTGGCTGCTATTTCTGCTATTTTATACCATATACATGCTCCTTTGTTGGCTGAGACAGTGGGTAGTGATTTGAATGGTAAAATGGATGTTATTTCTATCAAGTACATCATCTACATTGTAGACAATGTCTATCTCGCTGACTCAGACTATAATATGCAATTACCTGAGATGTTTATAATAAAGATAAGAATATTCATTAATTACATTTCACTATATTTATTGATTACTTTTAGGAAGAGAGACAAAGCTTATAGCTTTTTCTAATTCATCTCGACTGATCTACAAGTCAGTAGGTGCACTTGACACGGTTACTAATTAACTTAGATTCCTGAATATTAGTCGTTAATGAGAAAAGACGTTGTTCTGTGAGGATGGATTCAGTAATGTTCTAAAGAGACAGAAGAAGCTAACTAATACAGCAATTAAAATCGTCAGCTTAGAAGCAGCTTTTGATATTGTAACACTGAGATAGTCTACAGTCAACAAAGCAGAAAACATAACTATAACTTAAGAGACATCATTTTATAGACTGTTGCTAACTAAAAGAAACAGAAAACATAATCAGATGTTGTTGCCATTACTCTTTTACTCTTTTACTTGTTTCAGTCATTTGACTGTGGCCATGCTGGGGCACCGCCTTTAGTCGAACAAATCGACCCTAGGACTTATTCTTTTGTAAGCCTAGTACTTATTCTATCGGTGCCTTTTGCAGAACCGCTAAGTTACGGAGACGTAAAGACACCAGCATTGGTTGTCAAGCGATGTTGGGGGGGACAAACACACACACACACATATATATATATACATATATACGACAGGCTTCTTTCAGTTTCTGTCTACCAAATCGACTCACAAGGCTTTGGTCGGCCCGAGGCTATAGTAGAAGACACTTGCCCAAGGTGCCACATATTGGGACTGAACCCGGAACCATGTGGTTTGTAAGCAAGCTACTTCCCACACAGCCTTTGTTTTCTAAATCATTCTCATTGAGCTGACTATGACCAAAGGGTTCCAGTCATGACCAACCTATCATTTATTTAAAGATAGTGTATCCACAATCACATTCTTCAGCAAGACATTCCATTTTTATTGATTTGTGAAATATGATTTCATAGAAAATTTGCTGGAGACTGTCAGAATGATGTAGATGCCTCTGATAAGAAACCAATAAGGTTTGAAAATTGATTAAGGTTGTTCATAATTTTTATAGGCGTAGGAGTGGCTATGTGGTAAGTAGCTTGCTTACCAACCACATGGTTCCAGGTTCATTCCCACTGCATGGCACCTTGGGCAAATGTCTTCTACTATAGCCTCGGGCCGACCAAAGCCTTGTGAGTGAATTTGGTAGACGGAAACTGAAAGAAGCCCTCATATGTGTATGTGTATATATATATATATATATATATATATATATATATATATATGTGTGTGTGTATGTATGTATGTGTGTGTATATGTTTGTGTGTCTGTTTGTCCTCCCCAGCATTGCTTGACAACCGATGGTGGTGTGTTTACGTTCCGTAACTTAGTGGTTCGGCAAAAGCGACCAATAGAATAAGTACTAGGCTTACAAAGAATAAGTCCTGGGGTTGATTTGCTCGACTAAAGGTGGTGCTCCAGCATGGCCACAGTCAAATGACTGAAACACGTAAAAGAATAAAAGAGTATTGTTTTTAACAGGTCGAGCTTCTCATGAGTTCACTTCATAATCAGTAAATAGTTGACAGTGTCCACCAAGGGTCTCACACATGAACTTCCCAGTAATCCGTAATAATAATACTTCCCTTTTAACTGTCATGACCAATCTATTATGGGAAGTTTAAAAATAAAACTGTACTGGTCAGGTATTCATGTAATAAATATTAAAGGGGATTTGTTTATTTGCAATGTTATCAATGTGAGAGAAATCATGATGGTACAATTAAATTTGGATTAGAAACACAGTTCACTGACTGAGGAAGCAAAGCAGGCAACTCTGAATATAAACTTATGGTGCTAGAATTTTTGCATGTGTTTCACGACATTGTGGTGACCAGTTTGTTGTACAGAAGGTTCATAAAAACATCAAGAAATTAGATTAATTGATGATTTCATTATAAAGGGAGCACTAACTGCATATTTAAGCAATGAGAGAAATTTGATTGTTTACAATGACTTCACCATTAAAAATAATGTTATATTATCTGTTACAGTGTAGCAACAGGCAGAGGTGAAGACTACGCATCAGCTGATGAAGTTTTATTCATCTAAAAGATGTTCAGAGTTGTGTCCCTTGTTTGCTCAGCCAAAATATAATGCTAGCTAATGCCAGATTTGTTTTCTTAATCACTGCATTTAACTGAGGTGAGGACATTTCTTGTGTTGGAAACACTGCAAATAATGACACACATTATTGAAAATACTGTAAAAACCCATGTAATTTTTATTCTTTTCTGTTTTATTCTTTTACTTGTTTCAGTCATTTGACTGCGGCCATGCTGGAGCACCGCCTTTAGTCGAGCAAATCGACCCCAGGACTTATTCTTTGGAAGCCTAGTACTTAGTCTACCGGCTCTCTTCTACTGAACTGCTAAGTTATGGGGACATAAACACACCAGCATCGGTTGTCAACAAACACACACACACACACACACACACACACACACACACACACATATATACGACGGGCTTCTTTCAGTTTCCATCTACCAAATCCACTCACAAGGCTTTGGTTGGCCCAATTCTATAGTAGAAGACGCTCGCCCAAGGTGTCACACAGTAGGACTGAACCCAGATCCATGTGTTTGGGAAGCAAGCTTCTTACCACACGCCCCATGTTTCACTGCCATGTAGCATGGCTGTCCACACACACACTCACACGTACAGAGACATAAAAGATATACATGGGCAACGGTTTCCTGTTTTGACACATTGTAATGAAAACAACAATATTCTAAGTTTTTTTTTTTTTTTCAGGGTCTTTTCATATTCTCAGCTGAGTTCCATGTACTTTGTGTATTTGTGTGTCTGTGTGAGTATTTTTATATTACACAGGTCAGAAAATTGGTGTTGTTAATGTTGCATCCCTTTTTATTTCATAACTTAGCTTTTCAATAAATATTGAACAATAAAACAAATATGTTACTGAAACAACTACGAAAATTGATATGTTTTAACTGTGTAAGTCTGCCTGTAGACCAATAGCAGATCAATTAAAACTGTTGAAGAAATTACCACAGACACATCAATAATTGGCTAAATCTCTTGATCTGGCATGAACCACAGACCAATGAGACTGACAACAGTAAAAGAGAATAAAGGCCAATAAAAGGAATGAAAGAATAATGGAATTTCAACACAGAAATAATATAAGCTAAACCAAGTATTGAAGGTGCTTATTCTAAATCTGTCAGATTTGCTAAAGGTCACTCAAAGAACAAGTTAGTGTTGGCTCAAGTTACTTTACTGACTTCATTCACTTGAATGATAATCAAATAAGATATCTTATTAATAGCGTTGTAAATAGATATCAGACAATTAATCTGATCGATTGTGGTAATTTTTACACAATGTTTTGACAACTATATTCTTCTTCTATTGTCTTCACTAGAAATAATGGTGTCAATAAAAAGTGAAAAGATGAAATCAATAATTGGATCAATCTATATTATAAAGGAATATTAAACTGTGAAATGCACGGGTGGTGCCTTTAACATTTAACTCAAATGTGTCCGAAATACCATTAATCACACCTTATTAAATTATGCAGTCTGTTTCTATTGCTCTCGTCTGAGAAGATGAACAGTTATCATTTTTGTATTTGACATACTGAATAAAAAAGGTTACTATCTGAATATTAACTACGCAAATAAGTTGAGTTTGAATAGAAATCGTCGTGGTTTTCTATCTAAACGAAAAGAACTATGTGAAAAAAAAAAGATTTATCGAGGAAGGTGAAATGAGGTCAATCATTTCTCAGATATTGGTGCCATGTTTGAAAGGAAATAGTTACAACCAAGATTTAATGTAGGCCATAGTCTCAGCTAACCAAAACAGTGTTTCTAATCAGTGGCATTTGCAAAAGTCATATTTTTTGATATCTTGAAATTCAGCAATCATGTTTAGAAAGTTAATCTAATTTACATCAGGAGGTGGGGGGGGGACTCCAAAATGGGTCTCAGGGAGTAGTGTCTCCGTCTTCCTGAGCTAGTTTTCCACCACATTTCTTAAAAATCGTGGTCAAGGCCTTGGTCTTGGGATCACTCATGCCTAGAAACTGAGGTTGGGGGTAAGCAAGGGCATGCTCCCTGTAGAAAATCCAGCTCCAAAAAAAGCCTCATGACAGCAAAGGAGAATGAGCATCAGCCAGCCCAAAGGTTGGGGTGGGCTGCACCTGCCTACCTTGATTGCTATGGCTTTGAGATAGATCCGGCCACCTCCATTAACAAGGACAAAACCCAGATTTAAAACAAATGACGATGATGATGATGTTGTCATTGTTGCTGTTGCTATTGTTATTGTTGTTGTTATTTAGTGTCCGATCAGCTCTAATTGGGCAAATGCATTCAGGCTGTAACCATCTTTCACTTCCTCGTCACTGGACTATCATCTCTTCGGCCCATGAAAGAGGGTTTGAGAGGCAAACATTATTCCAGTGACGAGGAAGTGAAAACTGTAATGAAGAAGTGGCTCAAAGAACAGTCAACAGAATTTTACGGGGCAAGGATACATGCTCTCATTCGAAGGTGGAACATTGCAATTGAAAGAAACAGTGACTATGTTGAGAAGTAGGGATGTGATCCACAGAGAACCAGCTTCATTTTGATGTATGATACATGTTCTTGTGTTGGTAATTATACCTGCCCTAAACAATATGGCATTACGTTTTGAATCACCCTTGTAAATGGCATCCAAGCAAAACTCGGTTATTATTTTTGGCAATGCCTTGACTTTGTACAATGTTTCCTGGTAACTGAAATTCCATCTATTGAAAAGTGTTACATCATTGCCACAACAAAGAAATAATTCTCTTTCTTGTGGTTTTCAGTAAGAACTTGACGGTTTGAATATTGTAGTTTACATGTCCTTGCAAGGTGTGCATGCATGCATGTGTGTGTGTATGTAAGCATGTGTGTATGTGTGTGTGTGTGTCTCTCTCTGTCTCTGTGTGTGTAAGTTTAAGTGTGTGTGTGTATGTAAATGTGTATGTGTATATGTGTGTGTATGTAAATTTGTATGTGTGTGTGCACACGTCTCCCTCTCTCTCTCTCTGCATATGTGTGTGTGTGTGAATGTGCGTGTATGTGTGTGTGTTAATGCAAGCCATAAAGGTTTTTTATGTTGTTTACAGTTACTGTTTCATTAATCTGAATAGTTTCAATTAAAAGTTAGGACTCATTAAAAACCAGCATATTGAAAAATGCATTTTTCTCCAATTTTGTTTTGTAAACATTCTATTTTCAAAACTGTAACGATTTGCAAAATGGGGATAGAAACCACTTACTCCAACACATTACAATATAAATATGCATTTTTACATCTCTTTCTTGTTTTGTTTTTGTTTTTGTTTTTTGTTTTTTTGTTTTCTTTTTTCTAGAATATATATAAAGCTAAATTGTTTCTGAATGCAATCAACAAATCCCAATTTAACTTTCAATTTCCGCGAAGTCACTTATGTAATTGAAACTGATGTCAATAATTAAATGTTAACATCAAAGATGCAGAATTTTGAAAAAGAATATTCATCATTCCGCCTACTTGATACAGAAATCTAACAAAGTTACAAGAAATTATCATTATTTTTTTTTTTTTTATCGTTAAATTTAATTAACCAGCTCATCTTTTCAGATATGTACATTTAATATAACTTACATTTGATAATGTGCTTTGTATTTGTTCCTTTTCAAATATGATTTGTGGAAACCAATCTTCCTTGGAGAAGCCTCATGAGTGAATTTGTTCAAAATCTGAAAGAGAGAAAATACCTTTTAAAACTATGTTTGTAATAAGTTAGTTTGTCTTTTTTGCTTTTCATGTTTTGTGTGTTGTTGGTTGTATTTTTTTCTTTTTATTTTTCGACAAAATTCATTTAATCTGTTTAAATATCAAGATGAACAAATCTTCTGTAATGTGAAGTAATTTAAATCTTTACAACCGGTTCGGTTTTATTCACTTCAATTCATTAGAACAACACAAACATTAGACATGTTTCAAAAAGGCCAAAAACAAAATATGAGGGGACAAGATCATAAGCAGAAAAATAAGCTGTATATAATTGGGCTGTTTATTATCAGCAATCATTTAACAATGGGAAACACACAAGGGAATTCAATGTCTTTCAATCGTTAAATGTATTCATACAAAAAGTAATATGAATGACATTGTGTATTCCAAGTGGAGTGGAATGGATGCAGGGAATATGAGAAAGGATTTCTTTAGTGAAAGGTTGTGAACACAGCAGTAAAACAAACAAATAGGACAAACATCTAAACTGTAAATATAAGCTTAAAACTTCAATAATTTATGAAAAAATACACACATACACACATGCGTGTGTGTGTATGTATCATCATCATCTTCATTCAATGTCTGCTTTCCATGCTGGCATGGGTTTGACGGTTTGACTGAAGACTGATAAGCTGGAGAGCTGAGCTAGATTTCAGTCTGATTTGGTATGCTTTCTACAGCTGGATGCCCTTCCTAATGCCAACCACTCCAAGAGTATAGTAGGTGATTTTTATGTGTCACCGGCACAGGTGCCAGTTATGCAGCATCGGCATAAGCCACAACTATGATCTTACTTGGCTTGACAGGTTTTCTCAAGCTTGGTATATCACCCAGTATTCAAAGGTGCTTTTCACATGCCACTTACATGACATTGGTGATGGCCACAACTATGATTTCACTTAGTTTCACGGATCTTCTCAAACACAGCATATCACCATAGGTCTTGGTCAGTAGTCATTGCCTCCATGAGGCACAACATTCCAAGATCATGCTTCACCGCTTCATCCTATGTCTTCCTGGGTCCACCTCTTCCACAGGTTCCCTCGTCCATATGCATCACATGACCATACCAGCATAGTCATCTCTCTTGTACATCACATCCGATGCCTTCTAT
This sequence comes from Octopus bimaculoides, assembly GCF_046866305.1. NCBI lineage: Eukaryota > Metazoa > Mollusca > Cephalopoda > Octopoda > Octopodidae > Octopus > Octopus bimaculoides. The sequence goes on from NC_142929.1 coordinate 138,597,441, forward strand.
GCCCAACCCCTCTCTCAAGACACCTACACTCTGTCATGCATGCACACTGACATTACACATCCAGCAAAGCACACTAACTGTCACAGCCTATGTTTCACTGCCATGTAGCATGGCTGTTCATACACAGGCATCACACAATCTACCTCTCACTCTGAGAGAGAGAAACCCCCTGTTACCAACAGAGGTAGGTGCTTTCTGAACCTTACCCAACCTACTCTTATTCAAGCAGCTATACTCTCAGAGCATCCACCCCCACTATCAAATTGGTCACCAAGGTAATGGAAGCTGTCAACTTCTTCTGGCTTTCGTTGTGCATCTTCCACACACAAAATCTATTTTCCCAGTTAACCTTGCCAAATCAGATTGGTGTTTGGTGCAGCCTTCCAGCTTACCAGCCCTGGTCAAACCATCCAACCTATGCCAGCATGGACACTGGCTGTTAAATGATGATGATGAAATCACCTAGTGATATATAAGTAAAAAATCTTTTGTCTTTCATTTGGTCCTTTTTATTAAAGATTTTTTTGTAATTCCCTTTTAGTCCTTCATGTTTAGTTTGGAACTAATAACATTCCTAAATCTATCAATGCTTCCAGACTCTGCTGATCTCACCATTTCAATGAAACAATAAGTGGCATGTTGGTGATGTGTTTTGTGTGAAGCAACAAAGAATCATGAGAGTAATGTTGTAACTGATAAAATTTTTATTATCTGATTTGAAATTGTTTAATGGTTAACTTCTGGTCAGTTTCACAGTTTATTTCATGAGTAAACTATCTGTGTGTTAATCTTGGCTTATATTTTGCTATTAGTTAAGTCCCCATTGTTAATCTCTAATGTTTATTTATTGTGAAATTCTCTCCAGGATGGTAGTATTGTAAGCTAATGTTTTTCTATCTGGTTAATGTGGTATTTGATTGTCTGATGCAACAGCTTCAGTGATAAAATTTACAATTTTCATGTTCACATTGAAGTTTGTATGTAATAAAGTTATATATTATGAATGTATGTTCTGTAGTTTGCCAGGTTTTAGTTCCATGTTAATGGAAAGGATACATTTTGTGTTCTCGTTATAATTATTGTACCAATGTAATATTACCTGAATTTATTCACAGTGACATGTGTATATTCCCCACAGTAAATGTTATATGATGGGTAACGCTCTAGTATCTGTTAATCTATACTCACTGCTTACATTAGCAATTTACTAATGGATGGGAGAAGGAGTCGCAGAAGGAAGAGAAGAATTAAAAAAAGGGGGTGGAGGAGCAAAACGAAAAGGAAGGAGTGAAAGGAGGAGGATAATGGCAGGCAATAAAACAGTAATAATTGCAAGTTACATTCTAAAATATGTCAAATGCAACCCTCATCTCTTCATCTTCAGGATTTTGTTACTGTTATGGTTAAGATAAATGAGTGCAAATACACATGCATATGTGCATATATATGTATGCATGTGTGCATCTATGTATATGAACGCTGTTTAAAATAAGATCAATAAAGAGGTATTTCTTTCATTGATTTTTTAACAAGAAAATCATTTTAATAGTTTCAATGTATCTGAATTTAAACTTTGCATATGTTTTATAGACTTTGTGTAAACTAGTTCTAACGAAAACTATGTGTTTACACGTTATTAAAAATAAAAACCGAATCTTTCGTGCAGATATATAAAAGCCAGCAGAGAGATAATGACTACAAAGGGAAAGACAGAACTCTGGCTTTTCATCCATTTTTGTATTAGCTTTGTACGTCACGAAACATGCCATTTAATGAAACACAAACACATATTTAAGTAACGCAAGCCTTTAAAATATGAAACAAATTAAAATCAATCATTGCACTTGAATTTTTTAGTTCAAAACTTTATGGTATTCTTCATAAGGCAGTGAAAACGCTTACTGCTAAAAGAAATCAGATAAATCAATTGTTCAGTATATACATACAGGCATATACTTATGAATGTACATATATATATACATACATATATGTACTTGAACATGTTAATGTTTGTTTCTTAATCAAGTTATAATAAAAACAATTTAACATTAAACTGAAGAATTACTTAATAATCTTTGCAGAGTAGATGTTTATGATTTGTTTTTTACAAGAATAAGGGTGAGAGTGACTTCAAAGTTTCAGCCTGCTAATGTTCATCAGACTAGCAGCCACATACACACACACACACACACACACACACATAGATGCAGAGACACACACACACATAGATGCAGACACACACACATGCATACACATGTATACATATGTTCATGCATACATACATGCACACACACATGCACAGAGACTCATACACACACACATGCACACATGCACACACTCATACATACATGTATTCATGCATATACACACACACACACACATATACATACATATATATATATACATGTATGTTCATACCGGGTGTTGGCAATTGATCTACAGATTGAACCAAGGAAAACAGGTTTTCCATTTGTTTTGCAGATCAATTATACTATCGGTTGCAACCCCTGATAGAAATCTTGCTGTTTCTAGGTAATGGGACCAGGTTTGAATTCAGAAAGCACAGACTTGAACAAACAGTGCAAGGCATCCAATTTGAAGCTCTACCAATTTCACCAATCCAAATGTGATCAATGCCTGACAGGCACGTAAAAAGCACCATCCAAATGTGGCCAATGCCATAACCCCCAGACTGGCTCCTGTGCCGGTGGCATGTAAAAAGCACCATCCGAATATGGCTGATGCCAGTACCCCTTGACTGGATCCTGTGTCAGTGGCATGTAAAACGCACCCACTACACACTCGGAGTGGTTGGCGTTAGGAAGGGTTGTAGAAACATTGCCAGATCAGATTGGAGCCTGGCACAGCTGCTGGTTCTCCAGACCTCAGTCAGACTATCCAACCCATGCATGGAAAACGGACGTTAAAGATGATGATGATGATCATCATCATCATCATCATCATCACCATCACCCTTGGCTGTGAATATATGCAGAATATACCTCTCATCAAAAAGTCCATTTAACTCTAAATTCTATCAACTGTCCAAATTCTACTCGCATTTGATAAGCTCACGCTAAACAAAACATGTGGCCACCTGTCATGAATCATTTTGATTTAATTTATCTTATACATGAGTGTGTGTGTTTGTACATGTGTGTGCATGTATGTATGTATTCATGTGTGTGTGTGTGTGTGTGTACTGAAAATCTATCGTGAATATACGATCAAAGTAAACTAGAAAAGTATGAACATTTTTAAATATTTGGATATAAAACCTTGTAGAAATAAAAGTATTCCAATAACATAGGTAAACATTACAAAATGATAATAATAATAAAAATTATCAAAAGCTTATGAAAGGTTTTCTTAAACTAAGAATCAGGAAATAACTACAAGAATTTATGAGAATGGTTTCATATTAATCTAGGAAGTTAACTGGAAAAGCTAGGAAATATTGCTTCACTTTTAGGGCATTTAGACAATTTGTATGGCTTACAATTTTCATTCTTTTATTCTTTTACTTGTTTCAGTCATTTTACTGCGGCCATGCTGGAGCACTGCCTTTAGTTGAACAAATCAACCCTAGGATTTATTCTTTGTTAGCCTAGTACTTATTCTATTGATCTCTTATGCTGAACCACTAAGTTATGGGGATGTAAACACACCAGCATTGTTTGTCAAGTGGTGTTGGGGGGACAAACATACACACACAAACACACACATACACACACACACACACACATATATATATGTATACATATATATGCAATAGGCTTCTTTCAGTTTCCATTTACCAAATCCACTCACAAGGTTTTGGTCAGCCTGAGACTATAGAAGAAGACACTAGCCCAAGGTGCCATGAAGTGGGACTGAACCCGGAACCATGTGGTTGGTAAGCAAGCTACTTAGCACACAGCCACGCCTGCGCCTAAGAAATATCTGTTTTCTTTTTTGCATATAACCATTGGCTTTACAGAGACATCTAAATGTTAAAATTATTCCTATTCTAGTTCATGATTAAGCCAAAATTTTGATCTTGTCCAAGTATTATGGTCAGATTTATGTGATCTTCATTGCCAGAAGATGTATGGGAGACATAAAGGCCACAGATACATGGGAAAGTGACTTCTTTAAATGTCCTGGTAGCTCTCTGGAATTTGCAGGTAAATTTTGTTACCTTCATGTCCTAATTAGCAATGGAGGAGGTTGTGCAGAAAGTGTAATTGCTGGAATAAGAATAGGATGGAGAAAGTTCAGAGATTTTTTATCTCCGTTGGCAACCATAGGTCTCTCTCTCTCTCTCTCTCTCTCTCCAAGCGAAGGGAAGATTGTATGATGCAGGTGTATGAACTGTGATGCTGTATGGTAGTGAGATGTTGACCCTGAATGCAAAAGACATGCAAAGGCTGGAGAGGAATGAAGATGATATACTCCACTGGATGTGTGATGTCAGTGTGCATGTGTGACAGAGCATTGGTGTATTGAGAGAGAAGTTGGGCATCAGAGGAATTATAAGCAGTGTGCAAGAGAGGAGACTGTGCTGGTTTGATCATGTGATGCAGATGGATAAGGACAGTTGCATAAAGAAGTGTCAATCACTTAAAGCAGAGGGTAGTTGTGAAAGAGAGAGACCCAAGAAGACATGGGATGAAGTACTGAAGGCCGATCTCAAAATGCTGAAACTTACAAAAGACATGACAGAGGGCCAGGATATGTGGTGCATTGCTGTACCCAAGAAGACCCACCCACCACAACAGAATTGAGATCCTAAAACCAAAGTGTTACATAAAAAGCGAACCAGAAGGCTGCACCAGACTCCAATCTGATCTGGCAGAGTTTCTACAGCTGGATGCCCTTCCCAATGCCAACCACTCCAAGAGTGTAGTGGGTGCTTTTATGTGCCACCGTCATGAGAGCCAGTCTGGTGGTACTGGCAACGGTCACGCTCAAATGGTGTTTTTTACGTGCCACCTGTACAGGAGTCAGTCCAGCGGCACTGGTAATGATCACGCTCAAATGGTGCTTTTTATGTGCCACCAGCACGGAAGCCAGACTGCTGCTCTGGCAGTGATCTCGCTCAGATGGTGCTGTTAGCGCTCCACTGGCACAGGTGCCAGTCAGGAAGAATATGGAATGAGGTGATTGGATGCTACTGTTTAGATGTTGATGGTTTGACACAGCTGACCAGACACTGAACCTGATTTGGCAATGATGTAATTTGGGACTGGAGGCAAACACACAGGCCACCTTAATCAAGGGTGAAATATTGATTTCAAATTTTTGCACAAATCCAGTAATTTCAGGGGAAGGGGTAAGACAGTTACATCAACCCCAGTACTCAACTGGTACTTACGTTATCAACCCTGCAAGGATGAAAGGCAAAGTCAACCCTGGTGGCATTTGAAATCAGAATGTAAAGTCAGAAGAAATGTGGCTAAATATTTTGTCTGGTGCAGTAATGACTGTACAAGCTTGCCCCACTTAAACAAGACCAGATAATTTTATACTATGATTATAGCTCAAAGCTGACATTCTAAAAAGAAATTCTGAGAGTTTTCTGACATACTCATATATGGTAGTGCCATAATTAATAGCTTTTATGTTGTGATTTGTGTGAGATTCCAAATTGTTATCTCTCCTGTGAATGCTCAACATAGCATCCACCATCAGTTGTAGATTCTAAGATTTTATAATTGTGCAGAAGCTCCTGTAAAAGCTGATTGACCGAATTTCAACAATTGGTAGCACATTCAGGTGATTTCTTTGACTGAAATAAGTTCATGTTTCTAGTATTAATTCCAAAGAAGAGTCACAACACTCTCTCTCTCTCTCTTTCTCTCTCCTTCCCTCCCTCCCTCTGAAACTGAAACAACAAAGCTAGACATGAGAGTTAATTAACTTAGCAACAAATTCCACCAAAACAAAGAATACAAGGACTTCATTAGAACAGCTCTTTTGATACTAATCATGAGTGGTTTATAATATGAGCTGAGGTGTTAGTTTTAGACATTTTCTTGCTGGGCTGGAGCAGTAAAGTCGCACACAAGTCTTCCCTCCACTGTCAAAACACTATAAATCAAAAAACAAGAAACGGAGATAATTGCGAAAAACTGAAAAAATTATCCTAATTTTTTCAACTCACTGTATTGTCATAGGTTGCTGTATAATGAAAAATTGAAAATTTTCCAAGGCCATATCTTTAATATGTATGATTCACGGTCCTAGCAATTCAAATGTCCATTCACCAACAAAATACAGTAAGTCGACTTATTGTGTTTTGTCGGTGGATGGCTGAAGTATCACTGCTTCCATATAATCGATGGGAAGTTGTAATCTAAGATCTCAAATAAATCTTTGAATATTTCCCAGACCACTTCACAAATATATTTAAAGACTGGCACACTTGGTGAGCTGCATAATCTTCTTACAATAACTGTCAACTGGATATGTGAAATACTGTGATGGAGATTTTCAAATCGAGGAGACGGTGCCAACAATTCAAAGATATGAAGAAAAATTAACTTCCAGTATTGGCGATCTATGAAGAATTTCTATACTTGTTCAGCTTGACAAGTGCGCTTGATTTTAAGTTTTAGAATAGTGAGAAAATAAGAACATTTCTGTTTCTTCCATCGCTTAAAGAATGTGAATAAGGGCGGATACTTGAAGCAATTAATCATACAAAACATTGAAAATGTAAACTATAGGAACTTACGGAATTTGACTTCAATGAATTGATACAGAAAATATATGCTATTACTCAAACGATGCATGATAATATCCAACAATTAAAAACAAGGAGTGGGCTGGGGTAAAACTTGGACTCAGTGCAGCTTTAAGAAACTAGTCATCATCATCATCATCATCATCATTTAATGTCCGCTTTCCATACTAGCATGGGTTGGATGATTTGACAGAGGACTGGCGAACCAGATGGCTGCACCAGGCTCCAATCTGATCTGGCAGAGTTTCTACAGCTGGATGCCCTTCCTAACGCCAACCACTCCGAGAGTGTAGTGGGTGCTTTTACGTGCCACCGACACGAGGGACAGTCACGTGGTACTGGCAATGGCCACGCTCAAAATGGTGTTTTTTTTACATGTCACATGCACAGGAGCCAGTCCAGCAGCACTGGCAACGACCTCTCGGAAATGATTTTCTAACGTGCCACCAACAGATGTTGGTAACGATCACACTCAAATGGTGCTATTTACATGCCACTAGCATGAAACTCAGACAGCTACTCTGGCAATGATTTCTATTGCTGTTCTTTATTAAAATATTACGTAATGAAATTGGTTCATTTGTTTTGAATAACCCTGTATAAGGGTGGGTGGGAGTAGCTGGATGGAAGATAAAGATGGTGTTGGAGGTGTTGGGGAGTCCTCTCAAGGTATAGGAAGGTGAGTACAGTAGAGAATACAAACAGGAGATTAGGAAGGATGAGTGGGTGAGTTCATAAGAACATGAGAAGAGAGTGATATATGGTTAGGTGAGCTGTCAGAACCGTTAGCACACCAGGCAAAATGCTTAGTGGTGTTTCGTCTGCCGCTACATTCTGAGTTCAAATTCCGCCGAGGTCGACTTTGCCCTTCATCCTTTTGGGGTCGATTAAATAAGTACCAGTTATGCACTGGAGTCAATGTAATCGACTTAATCTCTTTATCTGTCCTTGTTTGTCCCCTCTATGTTTAGCCCCTTGTGGGCAATAAAGAAATAGATATATCGTTAGGTGATGGAGTTAGAGGTGACCATAATGAATGATGAAGAAGAGAAGAGATGCAATCAACAGTAAATATCAGCATGGTGGGGCGGGGGAGGTGATAAATGGCAGCAGAGGAAGCAGGGAGAGCAACTGTAGATGGATGAGGAAATAATTACAGCTTTTGATATTCGGAGTTCAAATCCAGCCAAGTTCAAATCCAAACTTCGCCTTTCATCTTTCTTCTGTTAATAAAGTACCAGTCAAATACTGGGTGAGGGAGTCAATGTGCACAGAACTAACTAACCATCCTTAAAATTGCTGGCTCTGCATCACCTATAACCACCTTCTTTGTGGTGGCAGTAGCAGTGGTGGATGCAATCGTGGTAGTGGCGGCAGCGGTGGTTGTGGTGATGGTGATGCTGGCAGTGGCAGCAGTGGTGGTTGTGGTGATGGTGATGGTGGCAGTGGCGGTGGTGGTTGTGGTGATGGTGATGGTGGCAGTGGCGGTGGTGGTGGTGATGGTGATGGTGATGGTGGCAGTGGTGGCAGCAGTGGTGGTTGTGGTGATGGTGATGGTGGCAGCGGTGGTGGTGGTGGTGGTGGTGATGGTGATGGTGGCAGCGGTGGTGGTGGTGGTTGTGGTGGTGGTGATAGCGACGTAGGCATCAGCAGCGGCAACAGCTATTGTCATCGTTTGCATGGAAATTACCAACACAATAGAACACTAGCCAGGGATATTTCAGTCTATCTAGTTTGATTCTTCTTGGGTAGCGATTTAAAGGCTTCCAACAGAGAGAGAGAGAGTTTGTGCCTTTGTCCACATTGTGAATGAGGCTTTTCATTAAAGTGGATAATGAAATCATCCTACTAAACGGTGAGTCTTCAATAGATTCAATCCAGACTCGAGGAATTAAGAGAGAGAAAGATTATCATCAAATTCCATCAATATATTAACTTACCAAATGCATTCCCTTGCTGCTATTATAATGCATTATGAATATGCATTTTGGGGAGCGATGCACAACAAAACACTCCCAGAGGATTAATTGCAATTGATTTGAACCCATTATGTTGCCAAACAATTGGAACAAATGTCTCAGTAAATGTGAAAGGTATTGTATGTACTCGTAAGATATATTTGCCAACTAAATGTGGTGGTCCTGAAGGGGACAGTGCTACTGTTGTTTTTAGCCCCAGGATGACATCTTCTCCAGCTGGCCAATGACACACAGTGTCTGTGTCCGATTAGTATTTGCGAGGGAGGTCATATCTCCCATCTCTAGCCTCCCTCGCAAATACTAATCATACACAGTATATAAACACCTTCTTTGTGGTGGCAGTGGTGGATGCAATTGTGGTAGTGGTGGCGGTGGTTGTGGTGATGGTGATGGTGATGGTGGTAGTGGTGGCAGTGGTGGTTGTGGTGACTGTGATGGTGGCAGTGGTGGCGATGATGGTGATGTGAACTGTGCAAGTCCAGAGCCAATTCCTTGCCTTCGATCCCAGCAGACCACAGTGCCCAACCTGTGGCAGAGCCTTCGAAGCATGCACCAGATTGATTGACCACCACTGGACACTATGTGACCCGACTTCTTCTCCTATGTGATGTCCTTGGTCATCATCGACAACAGATGAATTAATAATAATGTACATCATCATCATACTCATTGTTTAACGTCCGCCTTTTATGCTAGCATGGGTTGGACGATTTGACTTAGGACTGGCGAACCAGATGGCTGCACCAGGCTCCAATCTGATTTGGCAGAGTTTCTACAGCTGGATGCCCTTCCTAACGCCAACCACTCCGAGAGTGTAGTGGGTGCTTTTCACGCGCCACCGGCACGAGGGCCAGTCTGACGGTACTGGCAATGGCCACGCTCAAATGGTGTTTTTTATGTGCCACCTGCACAGGAGTCAGCCAATGTTTTGTTCACATGCCACCGGCACAAGTGCCAGTAAGGGGAAGCTGGGAACGACCGCATTTAAATGGTGCTTTTTACGTGTGACGGGCATGAGAGCATACATGTAAGTGATATAAGTGTTAGTATGTTTGTGTTTGTTGGTCTTCACATTGCAGTGTCAGTCCTCTTTAATCATCATCATCATCATCGTTTAACATCCGCTTTCCATGCTGGCATGGGTTGGACAGTTTGACTGGGGACTGGCAAGCTAGGCGGCTGCACCAGGCTCCAATCTGTTCTGGCAAGGTTTCTACAACTGGTTGCCCTTCCTAATGCCAACCACTCCAAGAGTGTAGTGGGTGCTTTTTACATACCACTGGCACAGGGCCAGTCAGGTGGCACTGGCAACGACCATGCTCAAATAGTACTTTTTACATGTCACCAGTATGGGATCCACTCAAGCAGCACTGGCATTGACCACACTCGAACGGTGCTCTTTAGGTGCTACTGGCACATTATATTGTGTATAAACATGTCAGGCCATGGAGAAATATTAACTTGCTTGGAAACAGGTGAGTGTTGGCAACAGGAAACACATCTAGTAACAGGAAATCTACTTCAAAAAAAATTCTGTTTGACGAATACAAGCATGGAACAGTGAATGTTAAAACAACAATGGTGATAATGTTTTTTCTTCAGCCCTAATCAAAATGTCAGTCATTAGTAATGATTTAATTGTTATCTTAGCAATACAGAGAGTAAAACATTGGTTTCAAGTTTTGGCAGAAGGTCAGCAATTTCAGGAGAAGGAGTAAGTTAATTACATCATTCCAGTGCTCAACCCATACTTATTTTATCGACCTTGAAAGGATGAAAGGCCAATTAACCTCAGCAGAATTTGAACTCAAGGCAGCGAGCTGGTAGAAATGTTAGCATGCCGGGCGAAATGCTTAGCCGTATTTTGTCCGTCTTTACGTTCTGAGTTCAAATTCCGCCGAGGTCGA
>NC_142929.1:138618053-138655553 GCF_046866305.1 Octopus bimaculoides
CAAATTCTGCCTAGGTTGACTTTGCCTTTCATCCTTTCAGGGGTCGATGAAATAAGTACCAGTTAAGTACTGGGGTCGATGTAATCGACTATCCCCCTACCCACAAATTTCAGGCCTTGTGCCTATGGTATAAAGGATTATGTCTTGGGAGAGTCATTATGCCAATAATGATTATACACACACACAGGTTCAATTTCACTGCAGACCTTGCAGCAAGAAGAGAAGTCAATAAGTCAATTAAAAGGTCTTATATATCTTAATATATAAAGCTGAAGTTGTGTGTCTGTGTGAAGCCTTTTTGAAAGTTTATAGAAATCCACATTTTCCACTTTTTCGTAAAAATTTTTACATCAATGGAATTTTCTCGATCTGAACTTTCCAGTGCAGTAATTAGATTTTTAAAATTCCTTTTACTTTGTGTGATTTAAGGGAGATTTGGCTGTCGTTTCTAGCAACTTTTATATTCCTTCCCTTCTCTCTGTACCGGCGTTGTTATAGAGAGTAAGAGTAAAAGAGGGAGAGGGAGAGAAAGAGAGAGAAAGTGATACATACAAAGTCATAGATTAACTTGGTTACATTTTACACTCTTACTTCTTCCTCTCTCTCATTTAATACCTTTCCTCTACGTCTAACATATTTTTCATAACATAGAAACGTAAAAACACACACGACCACACATACGTGATCTGTGACAACAACATACACATAAACACATACACACATCAACATTATAGATATAAGATTTAGTTTCTGTGTTTCTTATATAAACACGTGCACGCATTGCTATTTTATAACTGTCTTCCATTCTCTCTTTCTCTCTCTTCATTGCTACCATCTCTATTCCTTTCTCCCTCTCTCTCTCTCTCTCTCTCTCTCTCTCTCTCTCTCTCTCTCTTCCTCTCTCCCTCTTCTCTCTCACAAAACATTCACTACAATATAACTCATGTTCGTCAATGTTTGGTAAATATACCACGATTTTCATTAGGGTGTTAGTGTTAGGGTTTATGTATCACTCTCTCTCTCTCTCTCTCTCTCCCCCCTCTTTTACTCTTACTCTCTAAATTATACGTTGAGCGCATAATTACTGCACTGGAAAGTTCACATCGAAAAAATTCCATTGATGTAATCATTTTAAAATTCCGTTTACTTTGTGTGATTTAAGGGAGATTTGGTTGTTGTTTCTAGCAACTTTTATATTTCTTCCCTTCTACCTGTACACACAATCATTGACTACAATATAACTCATGTTCATCAATGTTTGGTAAATATACCACGATTTTCACTAGGGTGTTAGGGTTAGTGTTACAGTTTTAGGGTTAGGTTTAGGGTTTTAAGGTTACGGTTAGGGTTTAGGGTTAGAGTTAGGGTTAGGTTTAGGGTTTTAGGGTTAGGGTTGGGTAATCGTGCGGGTGTTAATCTGAAAAATTACAGAAATGTGAAAATTACCGACCCTGCCATCTATTATAACTTTTGTTGTTCTGTTTAATATATACATAGATTATGCCTCCAAAGAAGAGAGTTTGCTGGGGAAAGAAAGCAATCGGTTTAAAATGACAGCAACAGACTGCAGCAATTCACCACATTCCAGAAGCTACTTTGAACATAATACAAAGTGGTGCATCAACATATTCTACCTAATCTGATAGAATTCTGGCAAAACTGTGTAGCAACAGATCGCCAGCAATTGCTTCATCAGAAATTGCCATCCTACCTCCTGCTAAAAGAGATTACCCTGCTATATATAATCAGGGCAGCGCAAAAAGTTTGTTTTGCACAAGCATTTCTACAGCCAATTAGACGGATGAAATTTACGTATGCTTAATAATGTTATGCAAAACAGCCTTCAGACTTTCCCTATTAATTTTATCGTCTTTTGAATTATGAACATATTTACATCATAAGGGTTTTTTCTTTTTAGTTGATTTTCACCTAGCAAGACTTATCGTAGATGGCGTAATAAGTCACACCAGGACAAGGTCGGGTTATACTGCTAGTATATATATAAAATAAATACAAATGATATATAAGCATATGCATGTATACATTCATTTATGTACATACCTACATCTACATGTATATATAGATGCATATTCGGGTACAGGACGTTAGACAAATGAACGGGAGCATAAAAACAAAATGGACTTTGTTTACAGACAACAGAACGAACACATAGGAAAACAAACAAGCCACTTGGAATTAATCCTTCATCAGCTGCCTCTATTCTAAAACCTGGCGTTTCGAAGATAAGGCATGTATGTATGTATGTATGTATGTGTGTGTGTTTGTCCCCCCCAACATCGCTTGACAACCGATGTTGGTGTGTTTACGTCTCCATAACTTAGTGGTTCCGCAAAAGAGACCGATAGAATAAGTACTAGGCTTACAAAGAGTAAGTCCTGGGGTCAATTTGCGCTCGACTAAAGGTGGTGCTCCAGCATGGCCGCAATCAAAATGACTGAAACAAGTAAAAGAGTAAAAGAGTATACAAGAAAAACTGAACTAAATTTTGGAAGCCAAGGAATCTCTTACAAATTTTATGGTACAGATACTTCTATGCCCTTAGTTGATTTGCTAGAAAAATAAACCAAATCTTCCTCAGATCACTCCCAACCATCAAAAAAATAGGAAGAAGGCATTTGATAATGTAGTCCTTATATAACCCCCAAAATAGAAGACAGTGATTAGTTTGAATGCCTTTCGTCATGAATCTGCTTGATCAGAGAAGGCCTGGGAACTAAACAATAGCAACACAAACAGCAACAACAAAAACAGCAATAAGAACAAAGCTGTTATAACTTTGTGTAGTAAATTATGCCACCTACTCAGATCTTTTATATCATTATATAAAAATTTCAATAATTATTGACAATTAAGTGCCTTGACCATTGACCGATGTGACAAAATGTCGACAGCAGGAATATAAACTATCTCAGTTTTTTAATACATAACTGACTTTGCTAGTCACACTACTACGATTTTTTTCTTATATCTTTAAATTTCTATTCAGTAGATTGACAAATTATATTAACGACAAGTGTGTTTATATTGTGTTGGGTTTCTTGGTAGCTTGAATGAAAATAACGTAAAAACATTAAGAGCAATGAAATTTATGTTTTATTTGGTATTTCCAGTTTCCTTAGTTATCAATAATAATCTAGTTAAAGTTTTGCTTCTAAACTGAAATAAATTCATAACAAAAACACGAAATAAACTCTAAAAAGGGTTGTAATTTGAGTTTAAAGACATTATATAAAGTAGATTTATTTATTCTGAGACAAACACTGTTGAGTCATAAAACAAAAAATTGTCTTTGGGTTATTTTTGTGTGTACTACACTCCTGACAGTATAATAACAATTAATTATTTCTAGAACTCTAATTGGAATTAGAGGATAAAGAGGAAAAAAAAAAGTAGATATGTTACAATACAGTATACAGAGATGCAGTGTTCGAATGATACAGGCAATGTTATAAGGCGGTGAGCTGGCATTAAGGTGGTGAGCTGGCAGAATCGTTAGCACGCTGGGTGAAATGCTTAGCGGTATTTCATCTGCCGCTACGTTCTGAGTTCAAATTCCGCCGAGGTCGACTTTGCTTAAATAAGTACCAGCTATGCACTGGGGTCGATGTAATCGACTTAATCCCTTTGTCTGTCCTTGTTTGTCCCCTCTATGTTTAGCCCCTTGAGGGCAATAAAGAAATATATAACCATTTTTCCATCTTATATATGTGTGTGTTGGCAGGTGAGTGTGTGTGTGAGTGTTTGTATGAAGGTATTTGACCAAATGGTTCAGGTGTTGCACTCATGATCTAGCTAACACAAGTTCAATTCTCAGACAAAGCAGTACATTGTGTTCTTGAGCAAAACATTTCATTTCACATTGCTGCAGTCCACTTAGCTGTAAAACCCTGAGACAGAAGAGCTTCCTAATCAGAGATGGAGGATGTTGTCCTGCTTGTCAAGCCAGCAGGGTGGCATCATTCAAAAGCGAAAACAATGCAAAGCGCATTGTGACCAGCGATGTACAACAACATCTGATTGTCTGGTTGATCATGTGATCACATGATATATGTAATACCATATCTTGATGCTGTGTGGGTGAGGATCCTTGATGACTGGCCATAGGTTTATTGAGGAAAGAAGTCATAATTCTACCAGAACCAATTCTGAACACTTTGAAACCTAAACCATTCTGAGATTCTTGTTCAAGTGGATGAAAAACAAAACCGGCTTTGGTGGGAATTGAACTCAGAATGCCAAGACTTGAAAAAAGTGCCTCAAAGCATTTTGTCCAAAATGCTAATGATTCTTCCAACCCACTGCCTTAAATCATTTCCTAAGAATATATAAATACATGGAGTAGTTATGTATCTTTTCTACATACTGGTTCCTATCTCTCTTTCACCATTCTCAGATTCTTATTCACATGTTTCGATGATTGGCACCCATACCAACCTTTATTCATTGGACACTAAACTCAGGTTGCGAAGACCTGTTGGGGCAAGTGAGATCGAAAATGAACCAAATTCGATGATTGGCACCCGTGCCAGTGGAACACTAATAGCACCATCCGAGCAGGATCACTGCCAGAGCAGCGGTCTTACTTCCGTGCCAGTGGCACGTAAAAAGCACCATTTGAGCTCAATCGTTTCCAGCTTTACCTTACTGCCACTTGTGCCGGTGACATGTGAACATGTTAAGGTCTTATTATCTTAAAGTCATTGGTGGTGGTAGTGGTGGTGGTGGTGAGAAGGAAGAGAAGGAGAAGGAGGAGGACAAATGCTGTTTTGAGATGCACTGTGCCAGAAATTAAGATGGGATGGTCACAGTTGGAATGTATTTAATCATAAATCTACTTGATCAGGCATGGCCTGAGGCTAAACAGCATCAACAGCCACAACCACATGCCGAGTTCTGCTGTTGACACATAATAATAATAATGCAACATGAATGTATTAAACATTAAATGTAATAACAAGGATGTGTTGCTTGTCTTTCCCAGTTTCTCACTGTGTGCGTGTAATGTGGGAGATTTATTATTGTTTTAGGCAATTTTTGTTATCAAATTCAAACTAAATAATACAATTATTTTTCCCAAAAGTAGAAAATTAAATAAAAACATGTGTGTGTGTGTGTGTGTGTGTGTGTGTGTGTGTGTGTGTGTGTATTCAATATTTTTCTGAAACAAACAGAAAGCAGATTAAAACAGATTAAACTTAGTGAGAAACCAGAAAATATTTAAAATGATATAACTTTAAGGATAAACAAAAAATTTCTTTTCAGTCACATTACTAAAATAGTTATCTTTTGACAGTGTCTAAAGTAACATGAATGCAATTCATCATCATCATCATCATCATCATCATCATCATCATCATCATCATCATCATCATCATCATCATCATCATCATCATTGTTTAACGTCCGTGTTCCATGCTGGCATGGGTTGGACGGTTTGACTGAGGACTGGCAAACCAGATAGCTACACCAGGCTCCAATCTGATTTGGCAATGCTTCTACAGCTGGATGCCCTTCCTAACACCAACCACTCTGAGAGTGTAGTGGGTGCTTTTTATGTGCCACTGGCATGAGGAGCCAGTCAGGCAGGCCTGGCGTCAACATTCAGATAGTGCTTTCTATCAATCAATCAATCATCAAGGTTAGTCAAAGTCCTTATGTTACAATTTGCAACCTCTTCAGCGACATTCCCTTTCTTTTCCCTGTCAGTTTCAGATCTCAGGCAACTAGTTAATTGATTGATTGACCAAATGAGTGATCAGTTAATTGGTTAAGTAAACAACAAATAATAATAAAAGAAGGGAAGTAGAACCAACACATGCGTTTAGTATTAATGACCTTCAAAAGGCAGCGAGCTAGCAGAAACGTTAGCACGCCAGGCGAAATGCTTAGCGGACTGCTCAAAGCTTACTTGCTTCCTACACCTTGATCCTTGGAGCTCACATTTTCATATTACTATATATATATATATATATATATATATATAGGGGTAGAGGCATACCCAGGAAGACATGGGATGAGGTGGTCAAGCATGACCTTCGAACGTTGGGCCTCACAGAGTCCTGTTTCTATACAAAGGGTCTTCCAGCAGCCACCCTCTTGACCCAGGGCAGCACTACCTCTTCAAGGCACTTGATATAGACTTCTGTGTTGTGTCTGAGACTATGGGGGAAGATGAATGGAGTTCAAATTCCACCGAGGTCGACTTTGCCTTTCATCCTTTCGGGGTCGATAAATTAAGTACCGGTTACACACTGGGGTCGATGTAATCGATTTAATCCCTTTGCCTGTCCTTGCTTGTCACTTCTATGTTTAGCCCCTTGTGGGCAATAAAGAAATAAGAAATGTCTTCATGCTGGGCGAAATGCCTAGCAGTATTTTGTCTGTCTGTACATTCTGAGTTCAAATTCCACCGAGGTCGACTTTGCCTTTCATCCTTTCGGGGTCGATAAATTAAATACCAGTTGCATATTGGGGTTGATCTGAGCAACTGGCCCTCTCCCCCAAAATTTCAGGCCTTGTGCATAGAGTAGAAAAGATTAATGATCTCCATGAGATTCAACAAAATCAATTTTATCCTTTTTTTTGTTTCCATTTAATAATGCTTCAATTCATTTGACCAGTGACAAGTCGCACAAATCCTGAGCCAGACTTGAACTTAGAAACTTTATTTTTATATAAAGAGTATCATCCTGCTGATTCACTAAGTACAATTATTTGCATGTTTGTAAGAAATCTAAGACCATTTATTCAATAGTGGCCACAAATTTGAGGTGAAGTTGTTGCTAAACTTACTGATTGAGTCATCATGAAGTATTGTACATAATGTTTCATTGATTTTCTGAAGTCTCAATGGTAGTTGTTGCCTATATTCGAAATTTCCATCCGTAAAGGCTTATAATTGTGTACTGCCTAACTGGTCCCGTGCCAGTGACATGTAAAACGCACCATTCAAGCGTGATCATTGCCAGTGCCGCCTGATTGGCTCTTGTGTTGGTGGCACATAAAAAGCACCATCTGAGCATGGTTGATGCCAGTGCTAGCTGACTGGTCCCATGCCCATGGCACATAAAAAGCATCATTTGAGCATGGTTGTTGCCTGTGCCACCTGACTGGCTCCTGTGTCTGTGACATTTAATAAGCACCATCCAAGCGTGATCATTGCCAGTGCCGCCTGACTGGCTCCTGTGTCAGTGAAATGTAAAGAGCACCATTCAAGTGTGATCATTGCCAGTGCCACCTGACTAGCTCTTGTGTTGGTGGCACATAAAAAGCACCATCTGAGCATGGTTGATGCCAGTGCTAGCTGACTGGTCCCATGCCCATGGCACATAAAAAGCATCATTTGAGCATGGTTGTTGCCTGTGCAGCCTGACTGGCCCTCATGCCGGTGGGACATAAAAAGCACCCACTATACTTTCAGAGTAGTTGGTGTTAGGAAGGGCATCCAGCTGTAGAAACTTTGCCCGAACAGATTGGAGCCTGGTACAGCCTTCTGGCTTGCCAGCCTTCTGGCTTGCCAGCCCTCAGTCAAACCGTCCAACCCATGCCAGCATGGAAAGCAGATTTTAAGCGACGATGACACAGATTTTAAGTGACAAATCTGAAAGAATATTTTCATCTTTCTGACTTTGTTTCAGTCATTGAACTGCCACCATGATGGGGTACTGCCTTCAAGGGTCTGCTCAAACAAATTAACCCCAGTATCTATTTTTAAGTCTGCTGCTTATTTTACCTGTCTCTCTTTCTGAACTTCTAAGTTATGGAAGCCATAAACAAACCAACACAGGTTGTCAAGTAGTGCTGTAGAACAAACAAACATACACAAAGACACATGTATAAATATAAACATATACCATTGTCATCATCATCATTTAACGTCTGTAGTCCATGCTGGCATGGGTTGGACAGTTTGACAAGGGCTGGTCAGCTGGAAGGCTGCACCAGATTCTAGTTTGATTTGGCATGCTTTTCTATGGTTGGATGTCCTTCCTAAAGGCAATCACTCGAAGGGTATAATGGGTATTTTTATGTGCCACCAGCACGGGTGCCATTTGCGTGACACCAGGGTGCATTTATGTGCCACTGGCACGGATGCCAATTTGCATGACACTGGTATCTGCTACGACTGCAATTTTGCTCATCTTGATAGGTCTTCTTCTCAAGCACAACATAATGCCAAAGGTATCGGTCATTGCCTCTGTGAGGCCTAACACTTGAAAGGAACTCAGCCACTTTGCTTCCAATAGCCTTCCACACAGTTTCCATTAACTAAATTCTCTCATAAGGCATTGGTCAGTCCCAGGTGGTATTAGAAAACACTTGTCGAAGATGCCACACATTCGGATTGAATCCAAAACTACATGGTTGCAAAACAAGCATCTTATTTCTTTATTGTCCACAAGGGACTAAACATAGAGGGGACAAACAAGGACGGACAAAGGGATTAAGTCGATTATATCGACCCCAGTGTGTAAGTGGTACTTAATTTATCAACCCCGAAAGGATGAAAGGCAAAGTCGACCTCGGCGGAATTTGAATTCAGAACGTAACGGCAGATGAAATACCGCTAAGCATTTCGCCCGGCGTGCTAACGTTTCTGCCAGCTCGCCACTGCAAAACAAGTATCTTAACCACATAGCCATGCTTGCACCTCTTAAATATTCTGAGGTTTTTTGTGTGTTGTTTCCACTTTTTTTTTTTTTTTTGACCAGACACTGCAAATAAGATTGAGTCACAACAGAAGCCCACAAAAAAGTCTAATAAAAAAAAATGATTAAATAACAAAATCAGAACTGTCTAAACCAATGGCATGAGAAAAGAAATTATTAACCGTGATGGGATTAAATTTCAATTATAGATAAAGAACAGCAGGAAAATCAAAGAAGCAATACATATAGTACTTATTAATAATCCAATCAGTCTAGTCTAGCACTGTTTTCAGCTCAATCTGGTTGCCATTACAGGCAACTTCTGCTTTAATATCCTACAGGCATGCTAATAACTGTACATATATCAGTGACTTAGTAGAATTCAAGATTAATATCCATAATTTTGAAATATATGTTTCAAGTAGAAAGTGGATGTCTGGGAACAGGACACTAGATATTGATAAGAATATTTAATGAAATAAAACTTCAGTTTCGCAGTACTATATGCACATATATTTACATTTATCAGGTGTGTACAAAAAATAGACACCCTTATATGTCAGCAGGGGTCCTTAGAAGTAGTAAACAGTTTATGTTACTTTAGGTGACCAATTTAGTACATGGTGGAGGTTGTTTCGAAAGTATAGCTGTTAGAATAAGAATTGGCTGGGCAAAGTTCAGAGAGCTACTTACTACCTCTGTTGGTAATGAAGGGCATCTCTCTCAGAGTGAAAGGCAGATTGTATGATGCTTGTGTACAAACAGCTATGCTACATGGCAGTGAAACATGGGCTGTGACTACTGAGGATATGTGAAGGCTTGAAGGAAATAAAGCCAGTATGCTCTGCTAGATGGGTAATGTCCTCCTGTGCAGGTGGCACATACAATACACCATTTTGAGCATGGCTGTTGCCAGTACCGCCTGATTGGCCATCGTGCTGGTGGCACGTAAAAGCACCAACTACACTCTCGGAGTGGTTGGCATTAGGAAGGGCATCCAGCTGTAGAAACTCTGCCCAATCAGATTGGAGCCTGGTGTAGCCATCTGGATTGCCATTCCTCAGTCAAATCGTCCAACCCATGCTAGCATGGAAAGCGGACGTTAAACGATGATGATGATGATGATGTAAGTGATTTGAGAGAAAAACTGGGTATATGAGGCATCAGAAGTGGTGTGCAAGAGAGAAGACTGTGCTGGTATAGTCATGTGATGTGTATGAGTGAAGACGCTTGCATCAAGAGATGCTGATATCTAATTGTAGAGAGAACATGTAAAAGGGGTAGACCCAGGAAGATGTGGGATGAAGTGGTTGGCATTAGGAAGGGCATCCAACTGTAGAAACTCTGCCAGATCAGATTGGGGCCTGGTGTAGCCATCTGGTTCACCAGTCCTCAGTAAAACCGGCCAACCCATGCTAGCATGGAAAGGGGATGTTAAACAATGATGATGATGATATATATGTGTGTATATATATATATATATATATATATATATATATATATATATATATATATATATACATATATAAAATAGAGCTGGAGTGAGAGGTGAAGGTAGAGGAGATAAATGGCAAAGAGAGTGTCATATGAATGAGAAAGGAAGGGGTGATAGATGAATGACAAAGGAAGGAGGGAAAAAGCCGAGAAACGGTGTTTGAAGTGTAAGTAAATGTGTGTGCGTGTGTGTGTGTGTGTGCGCGCAATAGAAATGGGATGGTAATGTTCAATGCTGAAAATGTGTCAGTATATATGTGTATGTGGCTGTGTATGTGTGTGTATGCACAAGAGAACTATGCGAAACTTTACATGTACATGTAAAGTAAAGAAAATATGAAAAATGATCCAGAATCCTTGTCCGGTACTGGATCAATCCCAAAGTCTAATGAGTTTGTGCCAGTCACGAGGCCAAACGTCCCTGAAAGTTTCATTCAAATCCATCAAGCGGTTCTTGAGATATCTTGTCCACGGACAGACAAACAAACAAACAAACATGACTGAAAACAATACCTCCACCTTAGTGAAGGCAGATGTGATAATAATAATAATAATAATAATAATAATAATTTGTTATTAGATTAGTTAAATCTATTGAACTTGCCAGGTGTTTTGCCATTGTAAATTAGTTTCAACTCTGTTGTTTTAAGAAATAAAAAAGTTTTGCTCTTGGTGAAAAGAAAATGGAAAATTAATTAATTAAAAGCATCTTAATTCTCTTGATTGTCACAACTCAATTATTTAATCTTTAGCTCCATAAAGTGGTTTAAGTCATTACAGTTAGGTTCACATAATGAATTAACAAAGTTGTTTGTTGCGAGATAAAATGCTGTGTGTTGTATCTTTGGAAGTATGTGTCTTGTGTTGGGTTTTGCCAGTCTTTGCAGATTTTTGTCAGTTGTATTTCTTTACTGATTTGCCGCTTTCAAATGTCTTCCTTTCTTGGTGTTAATCCACCTACTATTCTACGGTGATACTTTATTGCTTGATTAGTGTTCCGTCCATGGCTATCTAGTCTCATTTTCTGATATATTACATTATAATTAAATTCTTCAATAGGTTAGGTTTCTTAAAACATTGTATTCTAATTGGTCAAGTGATTATATAGCAACTCCCTGTTACACATCATTGCTCTCATCATTTTACATTGTTGCTGTTTTGATAATGTTACAATATTTTGGTCGGTGCCATCATTTTCCAGTGTCTTTTTCAACAGTTCTGGTTTGATGGTTTATTGAAAGACATCATATTTGTCATTTATGATTAGTTACAGGTCATAACTCAATACACCAAAGATATTTATTAAGTATGTCTATACGCATCTATACACTTTCAACAGACAACATTTAATTTACAGTTATGTTATTGTAATGGTTAGCACATTTTATCTCCATAATCATATTACACAACTCGACTCTTATACATAATATTATAACTCCAACAATAGAACTGATGAAAGAAAATAAAAGACATTAGCATGAAATATTTAACACCTGACATGAAATTACATATTAGCAATCAGTTAGTGTAAATGCAGTTCTTAACTCAAATCACATCAATGTCTCTCAAGAGAGTTGTGTTAAGATACCTGGATGGCTGAGGTCTTAGCATTAGGATAGTATCTTAGTCACTGATTACTAAACAATTCATCATTACGGTATCATGTGCCTGCTAACGGAACATTTAATTCTCAATGGTCTGCTTTGGCTGGAAGCAAATACATTCATCAGAATACAGAGAGCTTACTGATGTAAGAAGAAGATAGTGTTGTATAATGAATGACGATTCATTCGTTTGAGTGAAACCAGCAATATACAAGACGGAATTGTTAATGAATTACTTTATGTTCTAAATGAAGAGGGACATGCTCCAGCACTTTTTTTTTTTTTTTATTTTGCATTGCCACATCCAGTGCTGGTGTTGTTCTGGTGCTGGTGTTGTTCTGGTGCTGGTGCCATGTCCATTGCTGGTGCCACATAAAAAGCACCTGTCCGGCCATAAAAACCATAAAACAGACAGTGGAGATTGGTGCAGTCTTCTGGCTTTCCCAGCTCCTGTCAAACCATCCAACCCATGCCAGCATGGAAGATAGACGTTAAATGATTATGATCATGATCATGAAAAGCAACTATAAACAAAATGTAATAAAAGGTTTTCTTTAATTAGATTCGGTTAACATTCGAAATCTACCTCTACCAATGTCTCTGTCCTCATATATTTTCCCTTCTAGCTATGATCCAGTCACAAACAAGAAGTCGATGCAAGGATGAGTAAATGCTTATTCATATCAACTTTAAACTAAAGACAGTTGGAATGATGAGTAGGGTTATGTCTAATGTGTACCCCCATCATCCACTCTGTTTCTTATTTCTTTACTGCCTACAAGGGACTACACACAGAGGGGACAAACAAAGACAAACGGATTAAGTCGGTTACATCGACCCCAGTGTGTAACTGGTACTTATTTAATCGACCCCAAAAGGATGAAAGGCAAAGTCGACCTTGGCAGAATTTGAACGGCAGACAAAATACTGCTAAGCATTTCGCCCAGCATGCTAACGTTTCTTATTTCTTTATTGCTCACAAGGGGCTAAACATAGAGGGGACAAACAAGGACAGACAAATGGATCAAGTCGATTATATCGACCCTAGTGCATAACTGGTACTTATTTAATCGACCCCGAAGGGATGAAAGGCGAAGTTGACCTCAGCGGAATTTGAACTCAGAACGTAGCGGCAGACAAAATACCGCTAAGCATTTCGCCCGGTGTGCTAAAATTTCTCCCAGCTCGCTACCTTCATCCACCCTGTTTCTGTCTACCAAATGCCCTCACAAGGCTTTGGTCGACCCAAGGCTATAGTAGAAAACACTTGCCCAAGGTGCCACGCTGTGGGACTGAACCCAGAACCATGTGGTTGGTAAGCCTACTACTTACCACACAGCCATGCCTTCCCCTATTTATTATATATCTTTATCTTCTGTCTTTTACTTAAGTCAGTCATTGGACTGTGGTCATTTTGGGGCAGCCCCTTGAAGTAACATTTGGCCCTTTGTCATTAAAAACAAAAAGGGCTATTTTAAATAGTAAAAGGCTTAACTTCATTCAACATGTCTTGTATGGTAAGATATCCTTTGAAATGTAAGGCATTGGAAAACTTCAATTAGTCGCAATCGCTCATGCAGCTCAGAGACAACAGCTCCCTCTAGGAATGTTTCATCGTTGTCATTGTCATCATCATTTAATGTTAAAATCACTTAACAACCATATGATTTGGGTTCAATTCCATCAGGTGGTAGCTTGAGCAAACATCTTCTACAACAGCACCCCCAACTAACCAATGTTTTGTGAGTGAATTTGATACATGGAAACTGTGTGGAAGCTCACCATATGTATAAATATGTGTGTGTATGTGTGTATGTGTATGCATGTGTTTGTACGTGTATGTGCATATCTTTGTGCCTGTGTTTGTCTCCCCACCAATGCTTGACAACTAGTGCTGGTTTGTTTATGTCCCCATAAGCTGGCAGTTTAGCAAAAAAGATTAAGAGACTCAGTACCAAACTTTAAAAATCCTGGAGATGATCAGCTTGGCAAAAAGAATCCCTTCAAGGGGCTGCCCCAAAATGACCACTGTCCAATGACTGATTTGAGAAGTCGTAGCTGTGGGGGTAAGTAGCATGCTTACCAACCACATGGTTCTGGGTTCAGTCCCATTACATAGCACCTTGGACAAGTGTTTTCTACTATAGCCTTGGGCCAGCCAAAGCTTTGTGATGGCATTTGGTAGACAGAAACTGTAAGAAGCCTGTCATATATATATATATATATATAATCAGACTGGAGCCTGGTGTTGCCATCCGGTTTCACCAGTCCTCAGTCAAATCGTCCAACCCATGCTAGCATGGAAAGCGGACGTTAAACGATGATATATATATATATATATATATATATATATATGTTTGTGTCTGTGTTTGTCCACACACCATCGCTTGACCACCAATGCTGGTGTGTTTATATTCCCGTAAATTAGCAGCTCAGCAAAAGTGACTGATAGAATAAGTACTAGGCTTACAAATAATAAATCCTGGGGTCAATTTATGCGACTAAAGGTGATGCTCCAGCATGGCCTCACAATCAAATCACTGAAACAAATAAAAAAAATCTGAATCTACATCAGATTGCAGCCTTGTACAGCCTCCTGGCTTGCTAGCCCTCAGTCAAACCATATTTTCGAAGGGAATAAATTACGTGACGGTCATTGTAAAATCTAGAGTTGTCTCCCTTACATGCAATAGATCAGTCTTCAGATATATTCTGTTTATCATATCGCAAGAATGTATTACGCATTCATAAAATCTCTAGCTTCGATAACACTGTGGAAACTAGTTCTATGTATAAATTAACAGCATATTGTATGAACGACTGAAGTAATATCTGCTTCGATTTCTTTATAGACTTCAAAACTTAAGATAGAATTCATAAATGCAAAAACAATAAATTATGTTAAAGGGAAATAACAGCGTAAATACTATTAGTTCCCTTTAACATAATGCAATTCTATTTAAGAGTTATTTCCCTTGAATTATTTTTATTACCCATAGTATGCTGCATTAAATTGCCTTCGCGGAAGGTATTTGAAACAGGTTTCCCGCTCTAAATTATGCAAGATTAATGAATAATTAACGCGTGTTTCATTAGCTTGGAAGATCATTGAATAATGTTTTATTAGTTTCCATTGTTTAGTTCAAAATCTCTTCACGGTTGTGCAAAAGAAAACGGAAAGAACTGGTACCCCACTGATTACAAAGACATGTGTTCCAGTTGATCCGATCGACGGAACAGCTTGTTCAGGAAATTAACGTGCAAGTGGCTGAGCACTCCACAGACAAGTGTACCCTTGATGTAGTTCTCAGGGAGATTCAGCATGACAGAGAATGTAACAAGGTTGGACCTTGAATTACAGGTACAACTTATTTAGAGGAATCGAATTCGTGACCTTATGATCATGAACCCAATACTTAACCACGAAGCTACGCGCCTTCCTACAAAGGACTATACATCAAAGGGCGATGGGGCAGGTCAGAATTTCTCCCTTTTTTAATTTTATTTTTAGTGATGAGGGAAAGCATTGTCCATGACCCTTTTACGGGATCTGCAAGACTTCAGGAATGGTTTCCTCACACTAGAAACATGGTTCAAATGTGTGCAACAAAGTTGATCCGACTATAGATCCAAGTGATGGTAATCCAAAAGAGATGGATTAAATCTACAACCCAAGTAAGCCGCAGTAAGATTTGAACTCAGAACCAAGGCAAATACTACATGGCATCTAGTCCAACATTGTTGCAGTTAAACCAATCTCTCATGCTGGGTTATTATGTTTTTACTGACCACAAATGAAGGAAAGGCAAATAAATATCTTTCATCTTTGCTTGCTTGAGTCATTGGATTGCAGCCATGCTGGGCTTATTCTATCAGTTCTTTTTGCAGAACCACGAAATTATGGCAATGCAAGCAAACCAATACAAGTTGTCAAGCAGCAGTGGGAGAGAAACATAAATCCAGACACATATGCATGTATGCACATATGCATGCGTGTGTGCATGTGTGTGTATATGTGTGTACACTAGGAAGGTATCTTCAAACTAAAAACATGGCCCAAATGTGTCCTTGTATATATATATATATATATATATATATATATATATATACACACACACACATGCACACAAGTGTGTGGATAAATGAAAGAGTCACTCAACAAAATTTGTAGGAGTTACATATATCATTATTTCAATATTTGATTTGGTTCCCTGTGACTCAAAGTTTTGTAGGCTTCTTACAGAAACCCAGCTCATTCAGGCTCAGTTAATCAAACAGGGAGATATAGGAAGTCTAAGATGGCTGCTGGACCCTTGCTTGCCTGCAAGTTCCTTTGAACACCAACCAGATACCAAGACATCATAAGACTATCTCTCCAGCCATGCCATCCGAGAAATTCTCTTTTCTAATGCATTTGGTGGTGCTGATCATTCTTCTAACAACACCATGTGAACTGCCTTCAACAATAACAGTTCAGTTTCTGTTTGGTTAACTGAGTTTGAGTGAGTGAGGTTTCTGTAAAAAGCCTATGAAGCTTTAAGTCACATGGAGCCAAATCAAGCAGTTTTAAATAACAAGGGTACTCAGAGAGCACAAACCTCTGCCAAGGCAACACCAGCATCCTTTCAACGATTAGCCAGAGATGAATTTTAAAATGAGAATATGTGAAATAAACTTGACATTCTCACAAACAAGAATACTAAGAATGAACCCGACAGCTCTCAAAAATTAAGTAAAAAAACAGGAAAAATAATCCAGAATCCTTGTCCAATACCAGATCGATCCCAAAATCTAATCAGTTTGTGCCAGTCATGAGGCCAAACATCCCTGAAAGTTTCGTCTGAATCCATCCCACGGTTCTTGAGATATCTTGTCCATGGACAAACAAACATGACTGAAAACATTACCTTTGCCTTCACTAAGGCAGAGGTAATAATGATAATAATACTGATAGATGGGGAAATGTCTTGGAGAATACTCTTGCAAATGTCCAGCAATATATCCTGCAAGCGGGAAAAGTGACCCAAATCAAAATAGACAGACTAATAGACAAAATACACACGGAAAATAAAACAAAATACCTCATAACTCAAGACAATGGCTGCAGTCAGGCAGAAATTGCACATAAGACATTATATCCCCAAAAACGCATAAGACACAACAAAAGAAAGAAGGAAACACAACAGAGATAACACTACACACAGTAAATAAAAGGTTAAACCAAAGCAAAATTTCTACGCAGCTACCCAACCCAAAATTAAATTGAACAACACAGCAAATCAACAACACGCATAGACAGGCAAATATGGAAGCAGAAAACAACAAACAAAATAACATACACCATAACAGACTAGCTATAACCGATGATAGAGATGAACTGAAGGAAGAATTAACAAAATTAGGAGAACTAAACATCACTCGATAAATATGAACCAGTGTAAACATCTCCCAAGGCTACAGGAAAATAAAAAGCTCTATGAAAGGATGAATAGATACAACAGAGCCTTACAAGTAATAATGACCTTATCAAAGGATACACTGAATATCAGCAAACTAAATGACCTGATCTACTCAACAGCTGTGGGGATATCAAGGGAAACTGGACTTGAACCCTATAAAGAAAAAAAAATCCCAGCCAAATTTCAAACCCCAAAATGGAAACAGACCATAATAAATATAATTCATAAGCAAAAGAAAGACTTATCACTACTTTGTGAATTAGAGAAAATGGGATCGAATATGAGAAATATAAAAAGGGCCCATATAACAAAACAATACAGCATAAGAAATAAAGAAAAGGTAAAAGAAAAAATTGAACAGGGCATAGCAGTGAGAACTTGCTGCATAAAATGGTATGGAAAATGGGAACGCTTCTTCCAACAAAATAGAGAATTCAAAGTAAACAAAAAGTTTTTCAGAAAGTTAAACAAAAAAACTATAACAATAGATGCCAGTAGGGCTAGTCAGGTGATACTGGCAACAGCCACACTCAAATGGTGTTTTTTACATGCTACCTGCAGAGGAGCCAGTCCAGCGGCACTGGCAATGACCTTGCACGAATGTTTTTTCATGTGCCACCGGCACAAGTGCCAGTAAGGCAGAGTTCAAATTCCACCAAGGTCAGCTTTGCATTTCATCCTTTGAAGATTGATGAGATGAATATCAGTCGAGCACTGACGGTGATGTAATCAATTAAACATCTTTCACAAATGTTCAGGTCATTTGCCTATTCTAGAAACAATAGTTAAGTTGGTAAGCTGACAGATTTGTAAGCATGTTAGACAAAATGCTTGGTAGTATTTCTTCCAACCCTTTATGTTCTGAGTTCAAATTCTGTTGGGGGTGATGTTGCCTTTCATCTTTTCAAGACAAATAAACTAGACAGCAGTTGAGCACTGGGGCCTACATAATTAACGAGTCCCCACCCACTAAAATTACTGGCCTTCTATCAAAATTTGAAGCAATTATAATGATATAATTACCACATGTTCTGGTGAGAATTTTGTCAGTAAAACTGGCTTCAAATATTGGAAATTGAATTTAAAATAAATCGATATTTTAATATAGTTATCCATTAAGAAAAATAAATATATTTATCAATTAAGAATATAATTATAATTAAAATATTTTTGGTGAACTTTTTTTCTTTTCAGATAATTATTATCATTTCAGTCTTTTGCCAAATAAATTTATAAATATTTCATCTATAGTCACTTTGGTGACTGCAAACGAAAAGATTAATTTCAGATGCTCGTTAAACTTGAGTTAGATTTTTATTCTATTTCGTACAGCATTAATTTGCTATGCTACACTAAATTCAGACCAAATTTCAACCAATTTTATCAGTGTATCACTAATGTTACTAGTCATAAAAATACAGTTTTATTATGTAATTAAAATAATGTCCATAATGCATTTCTGTATTTCTCAGATGAATTATAGATGTGAGATTCAAATGCTTTTTCATTCCTATTTACCCAGCATTCAAATACTCAGAGACATAATGAATATGTGAGAGTTCAAATTACAAAATGTATGTATGTATGCATGTATGTATGTATGCATGTATGTATGTATGTAGTGAGAATTTACAAACAAAACAAAAGACGAAGACGGGTGTGTAAACAACAAACAGATGTATTAGTTTAATACTCGGGAAGATAGAGAGTCTTCACGTTTCGAGCCTACGCTCTTCGTCAGACAGGAACACAGAAATAAACAGGGAGAGAAAATAGAAAAAGGTTTACTGGCTAGCAATCTATCATGGCGAACAACAATAGGAAAAAGCAGAATGTACAAAAAAGTTTAGAAAAGTTCAAAAGGTTTAAACGTTGTGGTGTATTGGAGCGATTTCTCATCAACAGAAGAGTCCAGTGTAATTCATGGGTAGGAGAGGTGCAGTATAGGAGTCTGAGTGTAGGAGAGGTATAGGAGTCTGAGTGTAGGAGAGTAGAAAGTCCAGGTAGTGAATCCAGGTAGAATAGTCCAAGAAAAGTTTGAAGTGTTATGAGGTGGAGACAGGATGAAACTGGTGTGACCACGTGAGCGTGTTAATATATAGTGAGAATTTACAAACGCCATTGACAACAAAGAAGCACAAAGGGATGACAATCATCTTTGAAGAAGAAGCAACAACAACTATGTATGTATGTATGGATGGTTAGATGGATGGACAGGTAGATGGATGGACAGGTAGATGGATGGACAGGTAGATGGATGGACAGGTAGATGGAGGGACTGACAGAAGACAAATAGATGGGCGAACGGATGGATGTGTGTCGACGATGCCCTTTGCATTTGAGTTCAGGAATTTGTGAGAGAATGGACTTAACCCTTAATCACCCCTTTTCTTAAGTCCACTCTGGATGGTCCATCCCAGGATGGTAGTACTTGTCAAGGACCTCATTTATGGATGGAATAGCAAATGGCCCTGTGAATGAGGCATACAGGACTCAGAAGAAGGTTGGTTCCTAAACATGCATCATAAAGACCCACTGGTGTTTGGGCATACCCTAGTGTTACATGAACTGGTCCTCCTGTATGAAGGATTAAATAGGTCCTGTACTGCAAGAGAAAGCTTGAGGGAGCAGGAGAATAACAGAGCAAACTGTAAATGAACTAACAAAATGCAATAAAAGACCACAGGTGTATCTTTTCCATGAATAATTATGAAACTTTAGACATGACTACTAACACCTGTAGGTATGACACATGAAGAGAGAGAGAGAGAGTATGACACATGAAGAGACACAGACAGATAGACAGAGAGAGTTGGGGTAACAAATGGAGGGAGAGAGAGAGTGATGTTAAAGAATGATTATTAGAAAGTACAGGCATAAATGGTGGCAAGCTGGCAGAAACATTAGCATGCCGGGCGAAATGCTTAGCGGTATTTTGTCTGCCGCTACGTTCTGCATTCAAATTCCGCCAAGGTTGACTTTTCCTTTCATTCTTTTGGGATCGATTAAATAAATACCCGTTATGCACCGGGGTCGAAATAATCGACTTAATCCCTTTGTCCTTGTTTGTTCCCTCTATGTTTAGCCCCTTGTGGGCAGTAAAGAAATAAGAAAGTACAGGCATACTCTGCATTATAGGGGTATTACATTCGTGGGAATCTTGCTTTGGCATTGGGCTTCTGTGATGTGAAACCTATTTCCATATAACATGGAAGTCAATGAGAAAATAGGTTTCACTTTATAGAATTCCAAGTTACAATGAGATTGTCAGGAACGCAATACTTTCATTATATGAGGACGTTTCATCTTCCTGCCACTATGAGACTGTATTTACGGTTACTGCTGTTACGCTTATAACTAAATTATAACTTGATTGATTTATATGTATGACACATATGCAGTTGTTAGTTCTGTTACATAGATTATTGATGCACCAGCAGTGTTTATTTTTCATGCTAAAGTTTACTATAGGGTATACCCAAAGATTTTCTACCAACATCCAGATTTGCTGGTCTGTGTTGATCAAAGTAGCATCGAAATAGAATTATTCAGTCAGCCCTTTTGAGGATTAATGAGCTGTTGATTAAAGTGGGAAACATTTCAATTATCTATGAAGTGTTGGTGGAGAACAGTTGATTGAGTCTAATTTAAAGAAACGCTTCAATCCTTTGAAGACCATCTTGATAAAATTGATTTGACTAATAAAAAAAAAAGTTTAATCTTATTATGATATTGCATAAATAATGTTTAAAACATGTGAACAAAAATAAGGATGATAAATACATTTGCATGAGAGAAAAATAGGATTGACATTTTCTTTGAACTGGAGAAAAGTGAAATTTTGAATCAACTCCAGTTAGTTGTTTCTGTGATGCTAAATGATGAATGGTAAAATTCAATTTAGCAGAACTGAAAGGAACAAAATTAAACAATGTAAAGGATTTAGTTCAGTGTTTTTTTTATTTCGGTCAAATGAAACAAAAGAAAGAATGAAAAAGAAACTCACGCTGCTTGTTATTTCTTTTGAATTGTTCTGGAAGAAAGGTGATGCATCATAAAAATTTGTCAAAGGTTTTCGCACTCTGGAAGAATAAAATGTCACAGAGATATAAGATTACTAACTGGCCCCGTGCCATCAAAAATGATGGCTAATTGTAGTATTTTATATATAAATATGGATGGTAATTCAAATTAATACACTTGTCAATGGTCCCAGCATGGCATCGCAAGGCAAACAAAAGTTGCTGTGTACCATGCATGTGTAGTGACATCGCTCCAGGGGGACAGGTGGGTCGTGCTTGAGTACTGCCTTCACACTTATACATACGAGTGTGCATGCACACTCATACACATCATCATCATCATTATCTTACATCTTTCCATACTGGGTTGGGTAGGACGTATATATCTATGTACGTATGTGCATGGGTTTATATATGTATCATCATCATCATCATTTAACGTCTGCTTTCTATGCTAGCATGGGTTGGACGATTTGACTGAGGACTGGCAAGCCAGAAGGCTGCACCAGGCCCCAATCTGATCTAGCAGTGTTTCTACAGCTGGATGCCCTTCCTAACGCCAACCACTCCGAAAGTGTAGTGGGTGCTTTTTACATGCCACCGACACAAGGGCCAGTCTGGCGGTACTGGCAACAGCCATGCTCAAATGGTGTTTTTTATGTGCCACCTGCACAGGAGTCAGCCAATGTTTTGTTCATATGCCACCGGCACAAGTGCCAGTCAGGCGATGCTGGTGCTCAAATGGTGCTTTTTACGTGCCACCAGCACGGGAGTGAGACTGCTGCTCTAGCAGTGATCCCGCTCGGATGGTGCTGTTAGCGCTCCACTAGCATGGGTGCCAATCATCAAATTTGGTTCAGTTTTGATCTCACTTGCCCCAACAGGTCTTCGCAACCTGAGATGTATGTATGTATGTATGTATGCATATATGTTAGCATGCTTCTATGTATGTGTATGTATGCATGCATGCAGGTAAGCATGCTTGCATCTATGTATGTGTATGCATGAATGCTTGTATGTATGAATGTGTGTGTGTGTGTGTGTGTGTGTGTGTGCACAAAAGACAGTGAGATATTTATTAACCGATCGTGTACATCAATGAACACTGGACATATTCATTCAAAATACCAGCAGATCCAAGAACATAATGAATCCTCCTAGGATACAAACCTCAACAGTTAAATGAAGATCACCTGTTATCAGCAGCAAATGGAAAAAAGTCAACAAAGAAAAAGTCACACTTGTGGCCAGGAAAAACTACTCATCAGAAAAATGACACTTTAAATTTAAATGCCATGAATAATTATAAAGAAAATAATCAGACAAGTTATATTTTCAGGATGATTATTGATTGACAATTCGAGGTGTGCAACCAATGGCAACACTATATGATGGTATTAAATGGATGTGAAAAATAATCATATTTGATTAAATATTCTTTTCCACTTTAGGCACAAGGCCTGAAATTTTGGAGGAGGGTGCCAGTGGATTAGATCAACCCCAGTACGTAACTGGTATTTAATTTATCGATCCCGAAAGGATAAAGGTCAAAGACAGATGAAATACCGGTAAGCATTTCACGTGGCATGCTAACGTTTCTTATTTCTTTACTGCCCACAAGAGGCTACACACAGAGGGGACAAACAAGGACAGACAAACGGATTAAGTCGATTATATCGACCCCAGTGCATAACTGGTAGTTATTTAATCGACCCCGGAAGAATGAAAGGCAAAGTTGACCTCGGCGGAATTTGAACTCAGAACGTAGCGGCAGACGAAATACCACTAAGCATTTCGCCCGGTGTGCTAACATTTCTGCCAGCTTGCCACCTTATATTTAATTAAATTTTTATTTCTTTATTGCCCACAGGGGGCTAAATATAGAGGGGACAGACACAGACAGACAAGGGGATTAAGTCGATTACATCGACCCCAGTAATTAAATGGTACTTATTTAATCAGCC
This sequence comes from Octopus bimaculoides, assembly GCF_046866305.1. Classification (NCBI taxonomy): domain Eukaryota; kingdom Metazoa; phylum Mollusca; class Cephalopoda; order Octopoda; family Octopodidae; genus Octopus; species Octopus bimaculoides. The sequence goes on from NC_142929.1 coordinate 138,641,266, forward strand.
CTGAAAGGATGAAAGGCAAAGTCAACCTCGGCGGAATTTGAACTCAGAACGTAATATTGTAAATAAGAAGCTTACTTTACTAGAAGGGCTATAAAGTGTCTTCCATGTTGTAATTGTTACTGTTGTCGTGCTATAGACAATCACTGTGCTGGTTCTGTGTTTAATGCACCCCTGCTTGTGCTGCATAAATGCACCCATGCTGGTGTTGTATAAAAAGCACCCTGCACTCTCTGCTAAGTAGTTGGCATTAGAAAGGGCGTCCAGCTATAAGAAACCTTACCGGATTAGATTGGAGCCTGCCAGTCCTCAGTCAAACCATCCAACCCATACCAGCATGGAAAGCTGACGTTAAACAACGATGGTGATGATGATGATGATGATGATGATATATACGCTTTACTTTTTACTCTTTTACTTGTTTCAGTCATTTGACTGCGGCCATGCTGGAGCACCACCTTTAGTCGAGCAAATCAACCCTGGGACTTATTCTTTGGAAGCCTAGTACTTATTCTATCGGTCTCTTATGCCGAACTGCTAAATTACGGGGACATAAACACATCAATATTGGTTGCCAAGCAATGCTAGGGGGACAAACACAGACACACAAGCATACACACACAAACATACACACACACACATATATATATATATATAATTATGTGTATTTCTTCTATCTTAATGAATGAAAATTCTTCTGATAGAATAAATGGGTTAATAGAAACCAATGTAGCAAAGAACACAAAATAACTGTGGTTTAGTTCCTGTTTTTAAGGCAGGAACTCCTTGAAATTTTGGGTATTTGAGTATATTTAAGAATTTAAGGAATGGAGAAAACGCATGTTATAATTGCATACTTTATTCCTACATATGTTTCAAAGGATTACAACCTGTGTGATCCATAGGGATCTTTGATATTAAAATTGTAACCTTCTCATCAGGGAAAGCATGGGAATCATCTTAAACGTAAGACATTATGACCGATTATATATATATATATATATATATATATATATATATATATATATATATATACGATGGGCTTCTTTCAGTTTCCATCTACCAAATCCACTCACAAGGCTTTGGTCAGCCCGAGGCTATAGTAAAAGACACTTGCTCAAGGTGCCACGCAGTGGGACTGGACCCAGAACCATGTGGTTGGTAAACAAGCTACTTACCACACAGCCACTCTTGCGCCTATATATTCATTTTATTCTTTTTACTTGTTTCGGTCATTTGACTGTAACCATACTGGAGCACTGCCTAGAAGAGTCTTAGTCAAACAAATCGACCACGGTACTTATTTTTTATTAAGCCTGGCACCTATTCTATCGGTCTCTTTTGCTAATCATCATCATTTAACAGCCATGTTCCATGCTGGCATGGGTTGGATGGTTTAACAAGATCTTTTGTGCGCAAGGACACACACTGACACACAAACACCCCATATGTACATGTGAAGGCACGTGGCTTAGAAGTTAGGGTGTTGCGATTGTGAGGTTACTGACTGAAGCAAGTAAAAGATAAGAGATACAACAAGTATGCAGAGAAGGTACGCTCAGTCTGGCTAGACACTTTAATGTGCTCTACATATGGCTGATTTAGAAAATCATTAACCATAAACAAATTTTAAAAGATATAACAAGTAGACACTTTCATGATAGAAAGAAATAGTAAGATATGGTTCAATAGATGTGAATAAAAAATGAAAAACACACTTCAGATAACAAAGAGTATTCAAAGATACTAGAAGGACTCTACTAATAAAACAAGTGTATGTTTTGAATTCTGAATGACACAGAAATGATAAATAGAAAATAGTTATTTTGATCGTATAGTGCTCGTGAGCGAACAGTCATGCTACATGGAATTGAAATGTGGGCTGTAAATGCAGAGGACATGTGAAGGTTTGAAAGAAATGAAGTTAGTTAGCTCAACTACATGTGCAATATCAGGGTGACATGCAAAGGTAGTAAGCTGGCAGAAACGTGAGCACACTGGGCAAAATTCTTAGTGGTGTTTCGTCTGTCTTTACGTTCTGAGTTCAAATTCCACTGAGGCAAACTTTGCCTTTCATCCTTTCGGGGTCAATTAAATAAGTACCAGTTACGCACTGGAGTTGATATAATCGACTTAATCCCTCTGTCTGTCCTTGTTTGTCCCCTCTATGTTTGGCCCCTTGTGGGCAATAAAGAATTAAGAAACATTAGCACGTCGGGTGAAATGCTTAGCAGTATTTCGTCTGTCTTTACGTCCTGAGTTCAAATTCCGCCACGGTCGACTTTGCCTTTCATCCTTTCGGGGTCAATAAATTAAGTACCATTTAATTAACTGGGGTCGATCTAATCGACTGGCCCCTTCCACAAAAATGTTGGGCCTTGGGCCTAGAGTAGAAATGGATATCAGTGTCACATGTGACAGGGTGTAAATGTCTTAAGAGGAAAAACTGGGTGTAAGAGACATCAGATGAAGGGAGCAAGAGAGAAGACTGCACTGGTAAGATCATGTGATGCATAGGGATGAGGACAGCTGCATAAAGAAGTACCAATCTCTAACTGTAGAGGGAACCTGTGGAAGGGGTAGACCCAGAAACAAATGGAACATAGTGGTAAAACTTAATATTCAGATGTTGAGTCTCATGGAGGTGGTGCTTGAGAAGATATGTCAAGCTAAAAAGTGAAATTCTAGTCAATGCCTGAGCCAATGATACACAAGAGGCACCCGTGTCAGTGGCGCATGCACTCTGTAAAGTGGCTGGTGTTAGGAAGGGCATCCAGCTGTAGAAACCTAACCAAAACAAAAGAGTGGAGCCTAGTGCAGCTCTCTGTCTAACCAATGCCAGTATGGAAAGCAGACGTTAAATGATGATGATGATGATGATGATGATGATGATGACGACGACGACGGCGGCGGCGATGACGACGACGGCGGCGGCGGCGATGACGACGACGGCGGCGGCGGCGATGGCGGTGGTGGTGATGACAATGGTGGTGGTGGTGGTGGTGATGTTGGTAATGGTGATGAAGATGACAGTGATGATGATGATGATGATGATGATTACTAGATAATACTTTCTGTGTAAAAAAAACCCACCCAACTGATGATACTATGCTATAATAAAATCCATTACAATAATCCATGATTGCATATATATCCATATATAAATCCATAATTGTATATATATTGCAGAACATCAGTTGTGTTTCCAGAATGTGTGGGCTTGCATCACACTGACAGTCTTTGTGTTATTCTATCCAAATTACCAATATTTACATGCTACTATTTATAGCTGTATCTGCTCTAAGTTTCAGCATTCCAAAACAGAATTATACACACACACACACACACACACATATATATATATATATATATATATATATATATATATATATTATCATCTTCATCGCCATCATTGTTTAAAGTCTGTTTTCCATGCTGGCATGGGTTGGACAGTTTGACTGAGGTCTGGAAAGCCAGCAGCTGCACCAGGCTCCAATCTGATCTGGTAAGGTTTCTACAGCGGGATGCCCTTCCTAATGCCAACTACTCCAAGAGTGTAGTGGGTGCTTTTTACATGCCACCAGCATAGGAGCCAGTCAAGGTGGTCTTCGCATCGGCCATATATATACATATATATATATATATATATATATATATATATATACTACATATACATACATACACACAATCACACACACACACACATACACACATATATATATGGTATGTTCACATGTATTTATGGTGTGTACAAGTACATATGGCTCAGTGGTTAGAGCATCGGGCTTACAATCAATAGGTAGTGAGTTCAAATCTTGGACCAGGCTGTGTGTTGTGTTCTTGAGTAAAACACTTTGGTTCACTCAGCTGTAGAAATGAGTTGTGACATCATTGGTGCCAAATTGCATCGGCCTTTGCTGTTCCCTTGGATAACATCAGAAGCACGGAGAAGGGAAGCTGGTAATGCATGGGCAACTGCTAGTCTTCCATAAACAACCTTGCAATCTCATGGTCATTCATGACCAAAGGAGGTTTTTACCCTGTATGGTGTGTTCATTCTCCATGACAAAATACAGTGAATGGATTTCTTACAAGTTTGAATATGCCTGAAGCATATTTGAACTGATACACACACACATAGATACATGCATACATACATTCATACATACATACATACATACATACATACATACATACATGATGATGGCCGTCCACTCGTGACCGAGGAAGACCATTGCCGACCTTCAGGAACATTGGGTGCTCTAGGACTAACTTATATTTTGCATTTGCAGCTCCATTGGTGGCTAATGAGCCCTGCTCTTGACAAGCATACATGACTGCAAACATACATACATACATACATTCTAATAAGGTGTCCAGTCCAACGTAACTGGTGCTTGTGTACCATTGCCTCAATACTCAAGATATCAGCTGTCCTCAAGACCTGTGTGTCTGGAATTTTTGAGGTCCAGCCAACATTGAGAATGTGTCTGAGACATCTCTGATAAAAGCGTTCAAGGACCCTTACCTGACGTTTGTACAGAGTCCATATCTCACATGAGTAGAGGAGCAATGTCAGTACACATGCATGGTACACAGCAACTTTTGTTTGCCTTGAATACAAGCCTAATGAAGTCACATGATTCTGTTGCAACATAACATCAGATGAAAGGATGAGCCTATATGAGCAGAAGACTATGCATGTATATGTTAGTAGAAAGCTCTGTGAAGATAGTAACATCGATCATCAAAGCAGTTTATCATGGACGAATAGCCGGATTACTACCTCCCACTTTGAAGGGTATGCATTTGCAATCCAGGAATAGGAAATATCAACCAAGTAAAATTATTGGATATACCAATGTACAAATTAAATGCATTCCTGGGGCTGGTATGCAAATATTAAAGATTTGTAGGCACGTGGAATTTTGTACCAGTCCCAGAAATGTATTTAATATGTAAATTGGTATATTCAATAACTTTACACTGTTGTATGCAGTGGCTATATAAACAATGTGTTCGGAGGAAAAAGTAGTTAGATAAGTACTGATGAAGGTACAAAAACCCCCGAAATATAGTATATACACTCATTACCCATTTTTGTCTCTGATCTCATTGTTTCTTTACATCTGCAGTCTCAATATGAAACACTGTAGCAAAAAATCAGTGCTGGCTATTATTTCTGTAAAAATAACCTTAACTAAATTATCATAAATATATTTAAATAAGTTGAAATAAATGTTCCTGACTTGTTGGAATTGACTTTTATTGAATTTTATATATTCAAATGTGATGAAAAGGAAACTATGTTTATCACCCAGACGTTTCACAGTTACATTTTAAATGTTCATAGGTTTAATTGACGTGCAATATATAAACATTTTCAAAGAATTCCTCAGTGGAGAAAGCTTTGTATCGGTTTGAATATATTCATTTTAGCACTAATGGATTCTCAGTCAATTACGATAATGTGCATTCACTTGTGATCAAGAGAACGTCTGACTTGTCAAATTAATGAGTAAATGGCAGAGTATTCCACAGATATATACACCATTAATGTAACTTAAAATATAATTAACGCAATTTATTAATTGACTCTGTGATGAGACTGGACATTTGAACTACAGGTACACTTCGTCTGATGAGCTTTCACAAAGTTTCTTATTTCTTTATTGCCCACAAGGGGCTACACACAGAGGGGACTAACAAGGACAGACAAATGGATTAAGTCAAATATATCAACCCCAGTGCATAACTGGTACTTATTTAATCGACCCCGAAAGGATGAAAGGCAAAGTCGACCTTGGCGGAATTTGAAGTCAGAATGTAGCGGCAGACAAAATACCACTAAGCATTTCGCCTTGCGTGCTAACGTTTCTGCCAGCTCGCCAAAGTTTCTGTCTACCTAATTCCACTTATAAGGCCTGGAGCCATCTGAGACTATGGTAAAGACACTTGTACTAAGACACCAAAAAGAGGGATCGACCCCACAGTCTCATGATTGTAAAGTAAAGTGCTTAACCATTCAGCCACATCTACTTCCAACTTCTTTCTTTGTAACAATACTATGTTTCCACAAAAGTACACTAGACATATTGTTGCTATAAGCTGTATAGGAATGTTGCTGTATCATCACACCTTTGATCAAATATATTCTAAATGGTATCGATTATAGCAAAAACGAGTTCCACTTGAAAAGAATGCAAGATGAGAGTGACTTCTGCTTTTGTGAGGCATCAACCATTTAACCAAAAGATTATCCTCCTCTTCCTCATTATCATCATCATCATCGCTGTTTTAATGTCCACTTTTCCATGCTTGCATGGTTTGCACAGAATTTCACAGAATTTCTTGAGGCAGGTTTTCTAGTCAGATGCCCTTCCTGTCACCACCCCTCAACTCTCTCTAAGCAAGGTAGTATTTCCCTATGACCAGACATGTTTTCATGGGAGATTGGAAACCAGAGAACACTGCTTGCAAGATGGTGGCACTTGCTTACATCTATCATGCAATGCCAAGGCAAGGAGACAGTAACACACACACACATATGTCTTTTCTCTTTCATCTTTTACTTGTTTCAGTCATTAGACTGCGGCCATACTGGGGCACCACCTTGAAGAATTTTTAGTCGAGTGAATCAGCCCTAATACTTTCCTTTTAAGCCTGGTACTTATTCTATCAGTGTCTTTTGCCAAACCACTATGTTATGGGGACATAAAAGCACCAACACCAGTTGTGAAACAGTGGTGGGAGACAAACACGTACACAAAGACACACACACACAAATACACACACACAGACACACACACACACACACGCATGCACACATGACAGGCTTCTTTCAGTTTCTGATTATTAAATCCATTCACAAGGCTTTGGTCAACCCGAAGATATAGTAGAAGACACTTGCCCAAGATGTCAGGCAGTTGGAATGAACCTGGAACCATGTGGTTGGGAAGTAAGCTTCTTACCAACAGCCACTCCTGCGCCTGTGTATATATATATATTTTCAGTGTTGACCAGAATACTGGACGTTGTTATACATTGCTGGTCACAATGTATTTTGCATCGCTTTAGCTTTTGAATGATACCACCCCACTGGATAACCAAGCAGGCCAACATTCCCCACCCTGATCAGAAGACTATTCTGTGACAGGGTTACTCATTTACTGTCGAGTAGATTGGAACAACATGAAACAAAGTGTTTTCCCAAGAACAGTTTTGGAATCAAACCCATGATCTAGCAATCATAAGTACAACACCCTAACCACTAGCCACATGCACATACACACAATGGGCTTCTTTCAGTTTCTGTCTGCCAAACTCACTCATAAAGTTTCGGTCAAACCAAAGCTACAGTTGAAGATACTTGCCCAAAATGCCACACACTGTAGTATTGAACTTGATACCAGGTAATTTGGAAGTAAATTTCCTACTTTGTAGCCACACCTGCATGTATAATGGTTCACATAAATTCACAGATTCTGTGTTGTTCTCCTGACAGTAATAGACCTGTCCACAATTCTTATTATCATTTTTGTTTAGTCCAAACAACAATGTTAGTGCTCATATTGCCTGCAGGCCCTTTTAGCAGAAGTTATATAAAAGCTGATGTCAGAGATGTAGTTTTTATATAACGTTTTATTTCCATTAATATTTTTACTAAAGAACTAAAGAATAACAGCTCTCGGGTAAATGCTCAATGGATCGATAAATAAGATTACAGTGCAGTTAAGATAAATGAACAACGTTTCACAGTGTAATATAAAATAAAACGATTTAAACATTCTTTGTAAGGAAAATGAATTTGTATCAACATGAATGTCTGCTTCATAGAGTGAGTATATTTTTGAGGAAAAATACTATTTAGCTGTAATGTTGGTGGCTGAGCTAGCCTAACCTACGCCAGGCAGCATGGTTTTTTTATAGTGTCACTCAACTTACATCTTATCTCAACTACAAGATGCAGCAATCTGATTAACAATCGTTTTTTACCAAAAATTTGTTATTACAAATAAACTTGGTTTTGTTTACATCATAGCCTTGGGTAATATTCAGTGTGACGAAGGTGCGAGCTAGCAGAAATCGTTAGCATGCTAGGCGAAATGCTTAGCAGTATTTTGTCTGTCTACATTCTGACTTCAAATTCTGCCAAGGTCAACAATGCCTTTCCTTTCGGGGTCGATAAATTAAGTACCAGTTGCGTACTAGGGTCGATCTAATCGACTGGCCACCTCCCCAAAAATTTCAGGCTTTGTGCCTAGAGTAGAAAAGAATATTCAGTGTGACATCCTACCAAAGCACATCTGTGAAATTACTGCTGCATGGATTATCCAGGAACAAGGTATTTGTTGAGCTCAGTTTTATGATTAGTTCCAACACCAACAGAGTCAATACTTTCACCAAATTTGAAACAAACAACTCAGCCTTCTATATATTTCCACATTATTCGACGACTGACACCCATGCCAACCTCTCCTTCATCGGACACTAAACTCTGCTTGCAAAGACCTGTTGAGGCAAGTGAAATCGAAATCGTAATTGAACCATATTTGATGACTGGCACCTGTGCTAGTGGAGCACTAACAGCACTGTCCGCATGTGATTATTGCCAGAGCAGCTGTCTGGCTTCCATCCCAGTTGCCCATAAATAGCACCATTTGAGCATGATTGTTACCAGCGTCGCCTTACTGGCACTTGTGCTAGTGGCACGTTAGAAAATCATTTGAGCGAGGTCATTGCCAGTGACGCTGGACTGGCTCCTGTGCAGATGGCACGTAAAAAACACCATTTTGAACATGGCCATTGCCAGTACCGTGTGACTGGCCCACGTGCCAGTGGCACATAAAAGCATCCACTACACTCTCGGAGTGGTTGGCGTTAGGAAGGGCATCCAGCTGTAGAAACTCTGCCAGATCAGATTGGAGCCTGGTGCAGCCATCCGGTTCGCCAGTCCTCAGTCAAATCGTCCAACCCATGCTAGCAAAGAAAGCGGACGTTAAACAATGATGATGATGATGAAATACGTAATGTAGTGAGGTATAGTTAACTTCTATACAAAATTTATGACACACTGGTATCCTATTCAAACGATGATGTAGTCAAATTATTTCTTTGATAGTTAGATTTCAAAGTTATCTATGATAAAATATAAGGAGAACACTACAGAGAAATTATAATATTTATAGTCTATTTCAAGTCTATTAGAGAAAGAAACATTCGTTAAATCAGTAATGATGAATAATGACATTAATGATATACTAAATACTGGTTTAAATAGTCAGTGATTAACATTTTCATTTGTTCATGATTTAGCTTGTTTAATTTGCATAAATTTGAATTTGAGTGATATTCTTTCAGAATTTTATGTTTCCATTTAAAAGAGTAAATTTTCATAATATATCATATCAATATGATAAAATTGCATGACTGAATCAATAAGATGTTTGCTTTGAATCATGAGACCTTAGGTTCAGTCCCTTGTGTGGCATTTAGGCGAGTGTCATTTAAAAAATTTTTTATTACTTCACATCAACCCATATTTTGTCAGTAAGACTGGGTTGATGGGAACTGTACAGAACGACACCATCAGAATGACTCATGCTGTGTCAGGGTGATTCCACTTATATATATACATATACCTATATACGTATACATATGCATATATATATACACATACATATATACATATATATATATATATATATATATATATATATATATATATAATTTGAAGAATTATTGGTAAAGATTTATTTCACTTAATGTTTGTTTACATTGCCATGGCAACTAAATTTATGATTAAAAGCTTGCAGCTGAAGTAGATAGATTATCCTATGACAAAGAAAATTTCGTTAAGTAAGAGTCATTGAAATATTTCAATAAAGAAATTAGAGTTTATGAAAAGTAAATTACTAGTTATAATAAACATTTATAGCACTTTTCACTTCTTCCCATTTATCACCAACAAGCAACCAAGACATCTCACTTTAATTCTACACAGACACCATGGTAGTGACAGCAGAAATATCTTCCAATGGGGTCATGTCAATCTTGCTTCCTTTAATAGCTAAAAGCACAATCATGGCACATTATCAAGAAAAACACCTAACAAACCTCACATTCCACCTTAAATATGAGCATCACACAGCTTAAACTCATGAGCACTTCAAATGTTGCCAACTCTCTTTGCCTTTTCTACTTCTATTACAACATTTCTTCAGGGCTGGCTAAACTTGTGCACCTCTCCTCAAACACTCTCAACTCAATTCATAATAATAATAATAATAATAATAATAATAATAATAATAATAATAATGATAATAATAATAATGATAATAATAATAATGATCTGAAAGAGTTTTCTACAGCTGGATGCCCTTCCAAGTGGTTGGCGTTAGGGAGGGCATCCAGCTGTAGAAACTCTGCCAGATCAGATTGGAGCCTGGTGCAGCCATCTGGCTCGCCAGTCCTCAGTCAAACAGTCCAACCCATGCCAGCATGGAAAGCAGACGTTAAACGGTGATGATGATGATGAATAATGAAATTATTGTGTATAGTGCTCAGGTGCACTACAACTCATCAAAGGTGCATGTACAGTACATAGAATTATGTACAAACGTCAGGAGAGTGAACAGTGCATGAGCCATGATATACACGTGCACATGTATATGGAGTGGGGTGGGGGATATCAGGTGTAATGTTCTGGAAGCATGGAGGTTCTAAAGGATGCAATGTCTCAGCAGCTATCAACTGATGCAGGTAGTTTGTTCCATGCTTCAGCAACTCTGAGTGTGAAAAAATGTTTCTGAAAGTCATGGGAGCTGTGCTATTTTCTGATTTCGTAGGCCTGCCCATGTGTGTTTAACACCTCATCACCATACTTTAACCAACCTCTCCAATCCCTAAACAAACCATGACACAAAGACCTTTTTTTCTATAGGCACATGTGTGGCTGTATGGTAAGAAGCTTCCTTTCCAACCACATCATTCTGGGTTCAGACCCACTGCACGGCATCTTGAGCAACCTTGAGAGCCAAAGCCTTGTGAGTGGATCTGGCAAACAGAAACTGAAAGAAGCCCATTGTGTATGTGTGTGTGTGTGTGTGTGTGTGTGTGTGTGTGTGTGTGTGCGCGCGTGCGCATGTACATGCATGTGCGCGTGTGTATATACACGTGTTTGTGTGTTTGTGTTTGTATGTGTGTCTATGTTTGTCTCCCACCCCCACTTGACAACCAATGTTGGTGCATTTACATCCCCGTAGCTTAGCAGTTTGGCAAAAGAGACCAATAGAATAAGTACCAAGTTTTAAAAAAAAAAGAAGCATTGGAGACATTGCATTCAACTAAAATTCTTCAAGAAGGTGCCCCAGTATGGCCACAGTCTAATGACTAAAGTAAAAAGACAAAAGCCAAAAGAATAATCTCTTCTACTCTAGGCACAAGGCCTGAAATTTTGGGAGGAGCCAGTCGATTAGATCGATTCCATTATGCAACTGGTACTTAATCTTTTAACCCCAAAAGGATGAAAGGCAAAGTCGACCTCAGTGGAATTTGAACTCAGAACGTAAAGACAGACGAAATACCACTAAGCATTTCGCCTAGTATGCTAACATTTCTGCCAGCTCGCCACCTGTATACAAAAGAAAGTCACCTCTCTGGACTTCTTTTCTTGCACATTTCTTGTCAACCGTCACCAACTGACAGAATATTAACAGCCACTTGCTATGATACTTAATTAGAGCTACATAATGAGTGATTCAATAGAATACATAATATTCTTAATTATATGGGTAAGTACTGCTTTTAGATTAATCTAATTTAAATTTATTTCATTGATGAAGCATCAGCGCTAAGCAGTGTGTGAGTATGAGCAGAATTAGCTAAGTTGAAATATGCCTGTCACACACTTCATCTACTAAACGGCAAATACACTGCAGTTACCATGGAGAATAAATCTCTCTTGTGGTAAAAAGCTTCATTATTTACCTTGGCCGGGCAATTTACTAACACAATTCAGTCAACATGTTGACTGAATTATATACAGGGTGCGTAAGATATTTGAGGACAGATCTATGTTTATAAAAAAAACAGATATATAATAACAGATAATAACTTTATTTAGCAAAAAATGCTATGAGGATAACAAGAAACCTTCTTTTCTTTAATGTTATTCAATAAAGCCACCTTCAGCTTCAAGAACTGCTTCTATAAGAGATCTAACTCATGTACATGCTTGAATCAAGTGGCCCTGGTTCATTTTGGACATTACTCTGATTATGGCAGCTTTCAAAGAATCTTTGGTGTTATGGACATGTTCATTGACCTCTCTCTCAACAGTGCTTCACATGTAACAGTCCAATGGACTGAAATCTGAGGAATCAGGAGGCCAAATGTTAGGGGTTATATGATCATGAAAGTTTTCAATCATCCATTCCTGTGTTACTAGAGCCATGTGCAGAGTCTTACTGAAACACATATGGCCTTCCATTGCATACACTGTCTATCCATAGCTTAACAATTATTTCCAGGACCTCAATGTAGGCAGCAGAGTTAACTCTAAGGCCTTGTGGAAAGAAGTAAAGAGGTATCACACGTCCTTCTGTATGCATAACACTTGGAACATCAGAAGGGTCAGCTCAACCATCTGTCAGTTCTTCTGTTAACTTTTTGATCTTGGTCGAAGTTTTTCTTGTTTGAGAAAAACCAAATCAAATTTTTTTTCTGCTGGATTTTTCACTTGTTTAAGAGCCTTTTAGATCTAATGTACAGATTTTCTTTTGCTTTTTCTGACAAATTGACCTTTCCTCATCATATAAGATCTAATGTCTTTGTGGACAACATTTCTGACTGTTCCTTCTGACACATGGAGATCTTTTGCAATTGACCTCATGGACTTTCTGGGAATGTAATCACTGGTCTGTTGAACTTGCTGGATAAATTCAAGTGTTCTGATGATTTCAGAGCATTTAGAATGCTTTTTTATGCTTTGATACTGGTGATACGTTTCCATCTTCAGTCTCTAGCTCCTTACGAACTTTGTAGACAAAAGATCTGACAACTTTTAAAACGCGAGATATTTCTAAATTGCTATGCTCAGCCTTTATAACCACAATAGCAGCATACCTCTTCATTTCTTGAGTAAGCTGAGGATCTGCCGTTATTATTTTCTGAAACAAAGATTATACAGAGTTAGCCAAAAATGCAGCAATGACCCAAAAACAGCTATATCCTCAAATACCTTACGCATCCTGTATATAAGCTACAGCTTTATTAACTTTGTTTAGAGTTTTCTCCCTTAGGTACATCTCATTGATAGGAGCCAGCAAAACACCAATATCTGGCATTCTTAATAGATGGCAATGCTGAACAAACAGGGTGCATTCAGAAGAGTGTTTACACACCTTTTTACCATAAGATAGATTTTTTTCTCCAAGGTAACTGCAGTGTATTTGCCTTTTAGCAGTTGAAGTGTGTGACAGGCATATTTCAACTTACCTAATTCTGCTCTTATATCATTGAAATTATGTATCACAATCGTGTAATTATACGGATAATGATGTTTATGTTAATGAAGGTGCTGTTGAACACAAAGTATGAACTATATGTGAAATTCAAGAATTTTTGTTTTATTCTCTCTCTCTCTCTCTCTCTCTCTAATTCCCTGTATATGTCTAGTGACACTATGTATATGTGTGTGTGCGTGTGTGTACTCGCGTGTGTGTGTATGTATTTATGTATATATATGCATACATATATATATTTACATATATATGTATATATACATACATATACATGTATATATTTACATATTTTTGTATACATATATACATGCATATATATATATACATTCAAACGAACATGCATACATATACATGCATACATATAAATACATATACATATAATTTGGTAGGCGGAAGTTACTGCCGTGTGTGTATATGTCTGTGTATGTGCTTGTGCCTCTCTCCCAGAGAGTGAGAGAGGGATATATATATATATATATATATATATATATATATATATATAGGGCAGGGAATCATCAATTAGTAATAAAATTAATAATTAACAATTTTGCCGGGTAGCTCAGTATGAAAAAACCTTTATCGGTAAAATCATTTATAATCATAAATATACAGGGATTAGCAGTAGCCTGCTTCTCCAACATACTGAGAATTCAGAAATAGCAGTCAAAGAACTACTGATTCCAAACTACAAATTTTTCTCTAATGGATAGCGATATCTATGGCACACACAGAACAAAAAACAGAAGAGAAGAGTAAAAACAAACCTGC
>NC_142929.1:138660553-138678053 GCF_046866305.1 Octopus bimaculoides
TTTTTTTAACAAATTTTATTTTACTGATAATTTTGGAATATACTAAATTATTATTGGAAGGCATCAATAATATAAACATGACAATACTTGTTTCCACCTTTCAATAAAAATGAGACTTTGCACCAAGTAAAACCAAAAAAATCAATATCTATGCACTTCCGTGTGAAGATAATGGTTTTATTTTTCTTTCTCCGGGGTCAAAAGAAATGTATTAATAATAGTAATATGAGGGGCAGTTCTATCATCAGTAATTCTATAGGATATTAATTTTGTTATGAGCAACAGAATGAGGATCTACCCTTGCTGATTTAATGAAGGGTCTGAAATCTGAAGAATATTGCTGAATATAAGAGGCACCTGAAGAAAGCCAGAGAATATAATGACTGAAACATTACAGGGCAAGCATTGCTGTATGGTTAAGAAACTCACATGGCAACCATATGGATTTAGGTTCTGTTCGAGTTCAAGACACCTTGGGCAAGTATCTTCTATTATAGCCCCAAGCTGACCAATGCCTTGTGAGTGAATTTGCAAGACGAAGAAACAGTGAGGAAACTATTTTGCATGTGTGAGTGTGTGTGTGCACGCACATGTATGTGTGCATCTGTGTTTTTGTATGTGTGAGTATGCACATGTGTGTGTGAGTGTGTGTGTGTGTGCGTGCGTGTGCGCACACATGTATTGTGCTTGTATGTTTGTGTATGTGTGAGCATGCACGTGTGTGTGTGAGTGTGCGTGTGCATGCACATGTATGTGTGAATCTGTGATTCTGTATGTGTGAGTATGCACATGTGTGAGTGTGTGTGTGTGTATGTGTATGCACACACATGTGTGCGTGTGGGTTTGTGTATGTGTGAGTATGCATGGGTGTGTGTGTGTGTGTGCACGGACACATACATGTATGTGTGCATGTGGGTTTGAGTATGTATGAGTATGCACAAGTATGTACATGTGTGTGCACATGTACACACGTATGTGTACATGTGTATTTGTGTACATGTGAGTATGCATGTGTGTGTGTGTGTGTGTGTGTGCATGTGTGCATGTATGTTTGTGTATATGTGAGTATACACATGTATGTACGTGTGTGTATGTGTGTACATGGGCACGCGCATGTATGTGTGCATGTGTGTTTGTGTATGTGTGAGTGTGCATGTGTGTGCATGTGTGTGTAGTGTGTCTGTGTGTGTGCGTGTGTGTGTCTTTGTGTTTATATCCACATAACTGAGCAGTTCAGTAAAAGAGACCAATAGAATAAGTACCAAACTTTAAAAAAGAACAAAACCCTGGGGTCAATTTGTTCATCTTAACCCATTAAAGCAATGACCATCCATAGCCGCAGTGCAATGACTGAAACAAATAAAAGATGGAAGATAAGAACCAAGACAAGGACACCACTTTGAATATGTTGGTTTACAATAAAACGGTGAGCTGGCAGAATGGTTAGCATGCCGGGCATCCGTCTTTAAGTTCTGAGTTCAAATTCTGCTGAGGGCGATTTTGTCTTTCATCCTCCTGGAGTCAATAAAATAAGTACCAGCTGAGTACTGGGGTTGATGTAATCAACTCTCCCCTTCCCCCAAATTTCAGAAGCTATAGTAGAAGACACTTGCCCAAGGTGCCGCACAGTGGGACTGAACCCGGAACCATGTGGCTGGGAAGCAAGCTTCTTACCACACAGCCAGGCCTGCGCCTATAGTAAGACGACAAGATAACACTAATTAGTAGGAGAGGTTGGAAAGGCAAAGGAGGAGGATGAAATGCTGTAAGTGAATAGATGTAAGGGAAGTTAAAAGAAGTTAAAAGCAATTAAGAACAAGTCAAGAAAAGGTGGAAAGGTTTCTAGAATTTTTTCTTTTTTTCCCCCATTTATTTTATTCAATTACAGAATTTCATCCTCCCCCTTTCCCTCCCTACCTTCTCCTACTAACGGTGCTACCTTGTTGCCTTAATATGTTATACCATAATCATGTTGCCTGAGATACACCAGAACATTAAAACCAGTTGCTGCAATGATATCGCAAAATAATTTACCCCATTAAGTATCTAGATTAAAACGTTAAAATTCTTACTAAAAAGAATAAAAAGAAAAAGAAAAAGAACGACTTCATTAAATGCTGAAGATTCATAGAACGGTAAGGAATGTATGGAATATTAATGGGATGAGTCTTTGATTTAAGGTATTGCTGAGGACCTTTTTTGCAATCAACTGGATTTGAGTATTCAGGGTAGGATGGAGAATGTAGTGAGGTGTAAACCAGTTTCCACAGTTGAATGCTTGAACAGCTGTCATGAATGTTACAAATTAGCAAATCACTCATCAGTTTTGTGTGTGTGTGTGTGTGTATGTGTGTGAGGATACATATAGTGTGTGTGCAGATACATATAGATACATACACACACACACACACATATATGTGTATATATATATATATATATATATATATATATATATATATGTTTGTGTGTGTATGTGTTGATAATCCTTCATTAATAGCTCTATATGTGTATATGTATATATATATATATATATATATATATATATATATATATGTATATATATATATATATATATATATATATATATATATATGTATATGTATATGTATATATATATATATATATATATATATATATATACACACACAAAGTATGGGGGTTTAGTTCACAGGTGATCTAAATGATTAGGTACGCAAGGTAAGTGCTGTAACGGATTACTGGGGCTACAAGGTTATGGCCGAGACGGTAGTTATTGAGCCATTGCAGATTTCTGATGCAGCAGATATATATAATTGTTAAACAGGGCAGCAAACATTACAGCAAGGCAAACATCTCAAGTCATATACAATATGCAGGATTTTGAATTTTTTCCTATGATAATACTGTATATGACTTGAGATGTTTGCCTTGCCTTAATGTTTGGTGTCTTGTTTAACAATTGTGTGTGTGTGTGTGTGTGTGTGTATTATGTGTATGCCGTCGTTGTCGTCATTATCACTGCTTAAATATGTACGTATTATGGACATATGTAAAGTAAGTATAAATACATATGCAGAGGCCAGGGAGGCACAGGGACAGCAGTTTTAGGGGAAGGGATGAGTCAATTGCATCGACCCCAGTATGCAACTGCTACTTATTTTATTGGCCCCAAAAAGATGAAAGGCAAAGTGGACCTGGGTGGAATTTGAACTCAGAAGGAAATGCCGCTAAGCATTTTGCTCAGCATGCTAACAACCCTGCCAGCTCACCACCTTGACCATATATAGCATATTGAGATTTGTTAAAGCATCTTCACCAACATGGTTGCAAAATTTTCTTAAGGCGATGCTCCAGTATGGCCGCAGGCAAATAACAGAAACAAGTAAAAGAATAGGATATGTCTTCCATTTCTTTCTATAATTAAGATTGCTTGCTTCGTGACATGAAGGACTATAGCTTTCAGAGTTGTTGTTTCCCAAACCTGCACATTTAATACTACAAATCGTAGCTGTGGCCAGTGACACTTGACTGGCTCCCATTCTGGTGACATGTAAAAAGTACCTTCCAAATGTGGCCGATGCCAGTACCCCCTGACTGGCTCCAGTAGTGGTGGCACGTAAAAAGCACTATCCAAACATGGTCGATGCCAGTGTCCCCTGACTGACTCCCATGCCGGTGGCACATAAGAAGCACCAAATAAATGTGGTCGATGCCAGGTCCGCCTGAGTGGCTCCCATTCCGTTGACATGTAAAAAGCACCATCCAAATGTGGTTGATGCCAGGTCCGCCTGAGTGGCTCCCATTCTGTTGACACGTAAAAAGCACCATCCAAATGTGGTTGATGCCAGGTCTGCCTGACTGACTCCCATGCCAGTGGCACATCAAAAGCACCATCTGAACATGATTGATGCCAGGCCAGCCTGACTGGCTCCCGTGCTTGTAGCACCCACTACACTCTCGGAGTGGTTGGTGTTAGGAAGGGCATCCAGCTGTAGAAAACACTGCCAGATCAGATTGGAGCCTGGTGCAGCCACTGGCTCTCCAGACTTCAGTCAAACCGTCCAACCCATGCCAGCATGGAAAACAGACGTCAAACGACGATGACGATGATGAGGAGGAGGAAATGTGAACATTTACGTCTTCAAAAGCAAAATACGGCTTCAGAAGAAATAATATGGATTTCATGGTTCTGTGTAAACTTCCAATCAGCTTATAATTTTCAAAATAACTGTGGAATTTCTATGGTACTGCAAGTAGGTCATTAAACACTAGTAAGACATTTACCTTCTAGAAGGTCTTACTATAATAATTATATTACCTGGCAACCACTACTTAAAAGCAACAGCATAGCAGCTGGGGGTTTTTGCTTTGCAAGTTACTCAGTGACCATGATACCATATAAAAAACACCTGTGCTGGTACCATGTGAAAAGCATCTGTGCCGGTGTCACAAAAAAACATTTGTGCCAGTGTCACATAAACTGCATCTGTGCTGGCGCCTTATAAGAGGCACCCAGTACAGTCTGTAAAGTGGCTGGCATTAGGAAGGGCACCCAGCCAAAGAAACTAAATCAAAACAGATGGCTGTAAGTTGGTGCAGCTCTGTAGCTTGCAAGACCTAACCAAACCGTCTAACCCATACCAGCATGGAAGACAGACGTTAAATGATGAGGATGATGATGATGTGTGCGTGTGCATGCATGCATATCAAAAGAGGAAAGGTAGCACCATGACCCTTTTCAAGGTCAACCTTGAAAATGTGAGAGAAATGCCAGAAGTCTCAGATCAGCGACTGGGTCTGAATGCTTGTAAGCAAAAGCCTACAAGAACCAAGCGGGAGTGTTGAACCAGACAATTAAATCTTCCACCCAATAAAGGAATGGTCCATCCCACTGATAGTCTTCCATGTGGTTTCTGCTTACCAGATTTCACTCACAAGTCTTTGATCATCTCAGAGCTAGAGCAAAAAAAACATTTGCCAAAGGTGATGCTGTTCTGTAATGGGATCAAACCTAAAACAACAGCATCATAAACCAATCTTCTTAATCACAGAGCCACGTTTTCTTCACCTATACTTGTGTAAGTTAAAACAATAATAATTAAATTAAGTTTATTCATTAATCAGTTTGATCAGCTTTGTCATTTCATGTTTATATTCAGCATAAATTTCTTTTATCTCTTCCAGAATGTCTGTATTATAATTGACCTACATTTGTTTCTTTGCTAATCTTAAACTATATCCTGCTATTATTTATAGCTGTCTGCCTAGAGTGAGATTGATCTGTTGAAACAGATATTCAGGTCAATAATATCTATGAAGACGCTCCTGACGATTTTAAATATTCTTTGTAGTTTTAATATTCATAAATCAGCCTTCACTTTTCAAATGATGGCGAAAATACCATTCATACAAACGAGAGTTCATCCTGTACATCATGAAGAGAGTTCAGCCAGTACTTAGGCCAAGGAAGGGCTTCTAATATCTGACAGGTTCTTCTCTCAGAGAAAAAAAATACAGCACCCATGAACATAAAGGGAACATCCCACTCTTGGTGGATTGAAATAAGACCAAAAAAACAGTCACTTTGCCTTCCAAAATTTGTCTTAGAGGCCTTGATACCGAGTAACCTAAGCTCAATAACATAAACCCCAGTTGATATTTAAAATTTGAGAAATCTATTTACATTCTACAGCACTAAACATCTGGTTGAACATTTAATATGTAGTGTACACTCAGTGAAATTCTCTTCCGCTTTATTCTATATATGTACATACGAACGTAACAGATAACAACTAACCTTTGGCTGCTATTTGGACCCCGTTGTGTCCACTACTCTGATTTGTAAAACACTGCATTTTGGCGTGACAGAGTAAGAGGCAAATTGTGCCAATACCAAGCTAAAGCATGGAGAGCAAAGCAGCTCAGCACAGATTGATCTTGAATTCTGCTGTTTTAACATTCTAGCTCACTTCCTCTGTTTACAGCAGTGCTTGAGAGGAAGGTGTGTAGTGTATGATCACTGCATTGACCATGACAGAGAAAGCTGAGCTGAAAATCTGCATCAAATTTTGCCAAAAGTTTGGTGATACCTGCTCAGAGGCCTACACAAAGTTTTCAAAAAGTTTCATCGTTCTCGACACAATCAAGATCTTGTGCAACTTAAAATCAAATGTCTTTTAGGTCAGCTGAAAGCAGTTTTGGCACAAACTTGGCAGACACATGTCTCATACCCAAATCTTCAGTGATATTGGACTGAACTGAATCGTAACTAATCTACACATCCTCTGATAACTCACGGATGGTGGTTCGATGATTTTCTCTCACAGCTGCATGCACATCTGCGATGTCTTTCTCAGCTCTGCTGGTTGCGGGTCTCCTAGAACGTTCATCAATATGAACATTTTTTCAACTATCTTGGAAACATCTGAACCACTCGTACACTTGTGTGTGGCTCATACACTCTGCTCCATACACTTTCTGCAACTTTTAAGTAGGTTTTTGAGCAGGTATCACCGTGACAACTTTCTCTGTCGTGGTCAATGTGACATTCACATGCTACACACCTTGCTTCCAAGCACTGCTGTAAATAATGGAAGTGAGCTAGAATGTTAAAACTTAGTGCTAGACATAAAGACCATCATTTGTGCTGATTTTATCAGTCATTTTTTCATTGGGCCTCATTGAGGCAAAATAGCCGAGTTCCTTTTGAGTGTTGGGCCTCATGGTGGCAAAGTGGCATTATGTCATGCTTGAGAAGAAGACTCATCAAGCGGAGTAAAATCGCAGTCATAGCAGATACCGGTGTCACACAAATGGCACCCATGCTGGTGGAACATAAAAACACCCATTACACTCTCAGAGTGGTTGGCATTATGAAGGGCATCCAACTGTAGAAAACCATGCCAAATCAGACTGGAGCCTGGCACAGCCTTCAGGCATGCCAGCCCAGTCAAACCATCCAACCCATGCCAGCATGGACAACAGACGTTAAATGATGATGATGATAATGATGATGATGATGATGATGATGATGATGATGATAACAAGGCCAGAAGGAACAACAGCCAAAACACTGTGGCTATCACAACCAAAATCAGAACACTAGTCTGATCCTAACAGTGTTTAATGATGATCTCAGAAATCCTCATCTCAGAAATTCAATTGAGATATTTATGATATTCCTATGTGATATGCATATATTTGAGACAGAAGGTCCTTTGATAAGATCTGAACTCAGATCAAAGATACTATGATGTTGGTTACACGACAGAGAGCCAGCCATTCCATTCATTTGAATATATTTTATCATCATTGTCATCAACATTTAACATCTGTTTTCCGTGCTGGCATGGGTTGGAGGGCTTGACAGGATCTGGTAAGCTAGTAGGCTGCACTGAGCTCCAATGTAGAGCTTTGGCCTTGTTTCTATGGCTGGACACCCTTGTACTGGGTGCATTTGTCTGGTCAGTGGCATTAAAGATGTTGCCAAGCAACTTGCAAGACAGAAAGAGAACAAAAAAGGGAAAAAGCAGCTTCCACCTCAACTAACATGGAGGATATATGAGAGGAAGAAGAGTTGGCTTCATCTCAAATGCTGGAGTGGTGGTTAAATATGAGAGAGAGAAGCATTGTGTCTGCCTCATGAAAAGACATGGCTACTCCTCATTATTACAAAGGAGAGTAAGGCAGTGAGCTGGCAGAATCGTTAGCACACCAGATGAAATGCTTAGCAGTATATTGTCTGGCTTTATGTTCTGAGTTCAAATTCCACTGAAGTTGACTTTGCTTTTCATCCTTTTGGGGTCGATAAATTGAGTACCAGTGAAACACTGGGGGTTGATGTAATTGATTAGTCCCCTCTCCCCAAATTTCTCCCCAGGTACTGCTGGGATGCAAGAGCAAACCTATAAGGAATAAAAGAGGATACAGATAATTAGGAAGAGCATCTAACCATAGAAACCACGCCAAAGCAGACACTGGAGTACAATACAGTCCTTAACTCTTTGGATCCTTGTCCAACTGTCCAACCCATGCCAGCATGGAACATGGTCATTAAATGATGATGATGGTGATGTATGCATGTGTATGCATCTGTGTTTGTCTCCTGCCACCACTTGACAATCGGTGCTGGTTTGTTTATGTCTTTGTAACTTAGCAATGACTGACTATAATGGCTAATCCTCATTATTACAAGGGAGAGTAAGGCAGCAAGCTGGCAGAATCGTTAGCACACCGGATGAAATGCTCAGCAGTATATTATCCGGCTTTATGTTCTGAGTTCAAATTCTGCCGAGGTCGACTTTGCCTTTCATCCTTTCGGGGTCATTAAAATTAAATACCAGTGAAACACTGGGTGTCGATGTCATTGATTAGTCCCCTCTCCCCAAATTTCAGGCCTTGTGCCTTTAGTAGAAAGGACTATTACAAGGGAGAGTGAAAGTAACGAGGAAAAAGCTAAGATGGTACTGCTGGGGTGCCAGAGCAAACCCACAAGAAATAAAAGAGGATACAGATAATACATTTAATTATATAATGAAATTATCTGTTTATTTCTCATTTTAACTACAGAGTTTTATTGCAACAGAGTAATTCTTAACTCACTTAGCAGTACCAATGACTGACTAATCATAAATTAATAGAATGTCTACTATCAATTACATTAACCCTTTCATGCCGATTGTCTGTTTAAGATGACTCTTCATTTATATTTTATAAAACAAATACTTGATACAAATTGTGATTTGTGTATGATCTGTATTAAAGAATTAAACATGTTCTTAACGTGTATGCAGTCTGTATCAAACGGATTTCAATGAAATTTTTTACAGTTGTTATTTAGGTCAAAATAATAGTATCTGTGAAATTTCAGGCAATTTCATTTACTAGAAAAATTTCAGCATGAATGGGATAATATATTAGCAGTTAATTCAAGATATTTTGCTTCTCCTGTCAGAAAAATTTTTGAGAGGATGACATAGATTTACTTCAGAAGAAATGGAAACAATTATTATGTTTTACAGTCCCTGTATTTATTTCTTTAACTCTTAATATACCCACACATTGACTTATACTTTCTTCTTCTATGCTAAGCGATATTCTGCAGTTATAGAGCTATATTGATTTATTGCAACATTCTTTTGTTCAGTTCAAAAATATCAAGAAGCTACAAACGGACTTTAACTTTTCTGAAGCAGAAATAGACTCAGACACTGTTGAATGGTGATGGAAAGGATGAGACCAACTCAACATTTAACTGTAGGAGTCACTACTTTAGCTAGATAACTAGGAGGTGTGGGAGGATTTCAACAGGTTCACACAAACCTAGCAATCAGCTCCATGCAAATATAATTCTTCTCTAGCATTAATCTTAATTTTCTGTTTTTCACAAATTACGCAGCTGACACTAAATCCAGTTTAATAATTGAGAA
Organism: Octopus bimaculoides; assembly: GCF_046866305.1. Lineage (NCBI taxonomy): Eukaryota > Metazoa > Mollusca > Cephalopoda > Octopoda > Octopodidae > Octopus > Octopus bimaculoides. The sequence continues at coordinate 138,669,961 of NC_142929.1, forward strand.
TCTTTCACGCTTCCCAGCTGAAATCCTAGCAATACCTATGGGAGCAATGTATGAATATCTAATGATACTTCACCATATTCTGTTGAAACATTAAGCTTTGAACAGTTTGAATACAATGCATGATTATCAACATCATAATGAGATTATCTTCATAATTATTCTACCCTCTCAGAGAGGCCTGTGAGGAATGAAACGGCAAAACAAATTGTTTGATAAAAAAAATATCTAACATGGTTAAAATAATTTTTAAACGGGCAAGTGTCTTCTACTATAGCCTCGGACTGGCCAAAGCTTTGTGAATGGTTTGGTAGACAGAAACTGAAAGAAGCCCCTTGTATATGTTTGCCTTCCATACCAGCATGGAAGGCAAACATTAAAAGCTGATGATAGTGGTGGTGGTGGTGACAATGGTGGTAGTGGTGATGATGATGATGACTGGTGGTAGTAGTGGTGATGATGATGATGACTGGTGGTGGTGGTCGTCGTGGTGACATTGGTGGTGGTGGTGGTAATGGTGGTGGTGATGATGATGATGACAATGGTGGTGGTGGTCATTGTTGTTGTCATTGTCGTCATTGTTGTTGTTAGTCATCGTCATGGCAGCAGTGGCAGTTGTGGTGGTGACAGCAGTACTGACAGTTGCAGTGGCAGCAGCGGCGGCGGTGGTGGTGGTGGTGGTGGCGGCGGCAGCAGTGGTGATGGCGGTGGTGGCCATGATGGCAGTGATGGTGGAAGCAGTGGTAGCGGTGATGATGATGATGATGATGATAATGATGCCGCAATGTTAAATAACATATCATTTGACCACCACTAATGTACATATGATTATAAAAACAAGGTTTTCCAATCTCTATAAATCTCAAGTCAATTAGGAATAAATACAATTAAATAATCAATATCAGATATTGTCCAAGGCCTATATCTAAACAGGTAAATCACAGTCAACTGAAGAACAGTAGCCAATATATTACTAATAACTATTTTACCAACCGCACTAATGATGTAATCAAACTCAGCTGAGAACACAGAGTGGTGGAACGAAATATTGGAAAGCATTTAGTTTGTTACTTATGACCATCCCTGTCAAATCTGCTAAACTGGATAATCTTAACCCTTTCGTTAGCAACCCAGCTGAAACCAGCTCTGGCTCTGTAGAACAAATGTCTTGTTTTCATAAGTTTTGAATTAAAATCTTCCACCAAACCTTAGTCACAATTTATGTTCCTAACACTAGCTGAATGATAACCGAGTTATTTTACTAAATTCTTTGTTATCCCCCTCTCTCTCTTTCGGAGAGGCACAAGCACATACACACAGATATATACACACACGACAGTAACTTCTGCCTACCAAACTCAATCACAAAGTTTCAGTCGGCTTGGGGCTATAGCAGAAGACACTTGCCCAAGGTGCCACGCGGTGGTAATTGAAAGAAACACAGAACATCTCAAAATACAGTAACAGAAAGGTTAAAGAATGGACATTAACCCTTTCATTACCAACCTGACTGAAACCGGGTCTGGCTCTGAGTACAAATGTCTTGTTTTCATAAGTTTTGAATTAAACTCTTCCACCAAACCTTAGTCACAATTTATGTTCCTAACACTAGCTGAATGATAACTGAGTTATTTTACTAAATTCTTTTACTCTTTTACTTGTTTCAGTCATTTGACTGCGGCCATGCTGGAGCACCGCCTTTAGTCGAGAAAATCGACCCCAGGACTTATTCTTTGTAAGCCTAGTACTTATTCTATCGGTCTCTTTTTGTCGAACCGCTAAGTTACGGGGACGTAAACACACCAGCATCGGTTGTCAAGCGATGGTGGGGGGACAAACACAGACACACAAACACACACACACATATATATATATATATATATATATATATATATATATATATATATATACATATATATGACGGGCTTCTTCCAGTTTCTGTCTACCAAATCCACTCACAAGGCTTTGGTTGGCCCGAGGCTATAGTAGAAGACACTTGCCCAAGGTGCCATGCAGTGGGACTGAACCTGGAACTATGTGGTTGGTAAGCAAGTTACTTACCACACAGTCACTCCTACGCCTATATTTAAAGTAATTGAAAGAAACACAGAGCATCTCAAAATAAATACAGAAATGAAAGGGTTAAGTAATCTCAATTCTAAAACTGATTCATTATTTTTGCCGATGCCAGTGCTACCTGACTGGCACATAAAAAGTGCTATTTGAGTGTGGCCAGTGCCAGTGCTGGTGGCACAGAAAAAGCACCATTCGAGTATGGTCGATGCCAGTGCCACCTGACTGGCTCCCATGCCAGTGGCATGTAAAAAGCACCCACTTCACTCTCAGAGTGGTTAGCATTAGGAAGGGCATCCAGCTGTAGAAACTTTGCCAGATCAGATTGAAGCTTGGTGCAGCCATCTGGTTCACCAGCTCTCAGTCAAACCGTCCAACCCATGCCAGCATGGAAAGAGGTGGTTAAATTACTATGATGTTGATGATGATGAGGATCTTTTAAGTGATTAAAATTTTTTTAAGATATCAAAAAATTAGATCACAAAACCAGAGAGACAAAAAGACACAAGGAAAAGAATGTCACTACAATGATTGCAGAATGTGAGATGAAAGAACTCTGACAAATAAACTAATAACCATCATCATCATCGTCGTCGTCGTTTAACGTCCATTTTCCATGCTGGCATGGGTTGGACGGTTTGACAGGGGACTGGCAAACCAAGAGGACACACCAGGCTCCAATCTGATCTGGAAATGTTTCTACAGCTGGATGCCCTTCCTAATGCCAACCACTCCAAGAGTGTACTGGGGGATTTTTATATGCCACCAGCACAGGAGCCAGTCAGGCGGCACTGGCATCGGCCACATTCGGATGGTGCTTTTTACATGCTACCAGCACAGGAGCCAGTCGGCGCGGGGTAGGGAGCTGGCGTCGACCATATTTGGATGGTGCTTTTTATGTGCCACCGGCACGGGGAGCCAGTCACGCAACACTGGCAACAACCCATACATGAATAGGGTTTATTGCGTGCCACCAGCACAGGAGCCAGTCAGGTGGCACTGGCATCAGCCACAAATACAATATCCATTTCATTGGGATTTGATTTTTGAGTTTGATTTTGATTTTGCTAATAATATTGATTTCAAATTTTGACACAAGGCCAGCAAGATCAAGGGAGGAAATGAGTAAATTACATCGACGCCAGTGATGAACTGGTACTTATTTTTTCAACCCTGAAAGGATGAAAGGCAAAGCCAAGACACAATCGTCCAGCATATTGGATTCTGTCATGCCATCTGTCCCATACTAGCATGGAAGATTGACATTAAAAGATGATGATGATGACGATGATGATGATGATTATGATGATGATTACGACGATGATTATGATAATGATGGGATAGAGGATGGTGATGGTGGTGGTGCTGGTGCTGGTGCTGCTGCTGGTGATGGAGATGATAGTAGTAATGATGATGTTTATGATATGATGACGATATGATGATGATAATGATGTTGCTGTTGATGATGGTGGTGGTGATGACAATCATGATGGCGATGATAATCATGGTGAAGTTGATGATGTTTCTAACTACTGCTGTCCGATGTAAAATGCTTTACCTTTTGTTTTTCTTTTTCCCTTTAGGAAGAATCAAGATATGTTCAGGATTCATTTGGTTCCGAAAATGTTTATTGTCCGAAGATGAGCTTGCGTTCAAAACATGACTTTCCACCATACATACATTTATCACTTTATTTTCCTTTTTGTGACATTTATTAGTATTATTACTGAAAAAAAAAATTAGAAAAATATAAATTAGGCAATGAACACAAAAAGAAGACAACACAAGAGGGTTATGCTTTAACAAATGTTGTATTAGTTTCATGCTTAAAGAAAAGGGAAAGTGACTTCATGTTTCAGACATTAATCTTTCACCAGAGAAAATAAAGAAGAGAAGAATTATTTAAAAGGAAATTATAATTTAACAAATGAAATTTTGGTGAATTACATTACGATAGGTGCAGGCATGGCTGTGTGGTAAAAAGTTTGCTTCTCAACCACATGGTTCCAGGTTCAGTCTCACTGCATGGTACCTTGGGCTAGTACTTCTACTATAGCCTCAGAGCAACCAAACTTGTGAGTGAATTTGGTAGGTGGAAACTGAAAGAAGCTTGTCAATGATGTATGTGTATGTGTGTGTGTTTGTGTGTCTTTGTTTCTGTGTTTGTCCCCCCATCGCTCTTTGACAACTGCTGTTGGTTTGATTTTGTCCTTGTAACTTAGCAGTTTGTCAAACGAGACCAATAGAATAAGTACCACTCATTAAAAATAAATAAGTACGGGGGTCAATTCATTCGACTAAAACAAATTCTTCAAGGTGTGCCCCAGCATGGCCGCAGTCTGATGACTGAAACAAGACGAAAGATAAAATATGGTTTAAAACAAATAATGAAATCAAGGCAAATCAACCAAGTGGAGCCCCATCCATGGAAGGACTTTGATACCTGGTACAGGAACAGCTGTGTGGTTAAGAAGTTTGTCCCCCAATCACTTGGTTCTGGGTTCAGTCCTACCGAGTGCATCTTGGGTAACAGTCTTCTGCTATAGCCCCAAACTGACCAAAACCTTCTGAATGGATTTGGTAAATGGAAACTGAAAGAAGCCCATTGTGTTCGTGTGTGCATGTGTGCCTGTATGCATGTTAAGGTGCATGGTGAAGTGGTTGGGATGTTGTACTCACAATCACAAGATCATGGTTTCAATTCCTGGCTCGGGTGGTCTGTTGACACCTGATATGTGGTACACCATGCACCAGTTCAGGCAATATCGATTTGATGGAGGGAGTGAGCTAAGGTACAGCACACAGGTTTGATCACTATAAACAAATCATTTGTGCTTTGATTAGATATTTCACCATATTTATATATGCGTATATGCATCATCATCATCATCATCATCATTTAACATCCGTTGTCCATGGGTTGGACGGTTTGACCAGGGCTGGTAAGCTGAGGGGCTGCACCAGACTTCAGTCTGAATTGGTTTGTATGGATGGATACCCTTCCACTCTGAGAGTGTAAGGAGTGATTTAATGTACCACCAGTATGGGTGCCAGTTGCATGACACCATTATCTGAGACAAATACAATTTCACTCAGCTTGTTGGGTCTTCTTCTCGAGCATGGCATATCTGTGTCTACAAATATACATATATATATACATGTGTGTGTGTGTGTGTGTGTGTGTGTGTGTGTGTGTGTGTGTGTGTGTGTGTGTGTGTGTGTGTGTGTGTGTGTGTGTGAGTGTGTTGTGTGTTGAAGAGTGTAGGCTTGAAATGTAAAAGACTTTTACATTTTCCCAAACAACAAACTATTACACCTGCTTGTTGTTCATACACCTGTCTTCATCTTTCTTTCTTTAAATTTCACTTACACACACACACACACACACACACACACATATATATATATATATATATATATATATATATTTATATATACATACATATAAGAAGAATGACCACTAGGTGGATTTCTAATATGCTAAAGGTACACCCCATATGGTCTGACCACTAAGAAAAATTGTTCTCAAGAAATTTCGGTAAACACCCGGATTCCTTCAACTGTTTGGGAGTGGCACTTCTTCACACATCTCTCCTCATCCATCCACAGTACATGACCATACCAGCGCAGACGTCTCTCTTGCACGCCACATCCAATGCTTGTTATGTCTACCATTTCTCTCAGGGCGCTTACATTCTGTTGTGTGTGCACACTGACATTACACATCCAGCGGAGTGCTTGTTGAAAATACACAGTTGGCGAGTAATAAGCGAACCTCAGGAACATTGATATTATAAAAGTTATAACTGTTTGACAAGAAGTCATATGTCATATCAAATTTGAACTTGGAAATTTAAGCCTTGCATTTCTACGACACTCTAACAATTCTGCCAAAGCAGGAAGCATTCAACTACTTTTGTTACTCTATTATGTTTTTCAGTTGATATTAGTTCTAAACACATTTGCAAAGATATAGATTTATCATTTGGATTTAAGTGTTGAAAGTTGAAATCTTTTTTTCTAAGCTATAATCACAAAAGCTATACATGAATATTGCACATGTTATGGCTTACAATGAAGAGTCTGGCTTTTTTAACCTTTGCGAAAATGTTTCATAATTCCAATATTTTATATGTGTGGGTGAATGGGCAGAGGAGTTAGAGTGTTGGATTGAATGCTTTGTTGTTTTCTCTTTAGTTCTCTGAGCCTTGAGTTCAAATCCAACCAAGGTCAGCTTTGTCTTTCATCTTTCCAGGAGTCAATAAATCAGTAACAATCCAGGGCAGTGGATTGACAGAACAGACTGTCAATTAGACTGGGTGCCTTGTAGTATTTGTTCCAGCTCTTTGTATTCTGAATTTAAATCCCACCCTGGTCAACATGGACAGTAAACTTAAAATATCACCTGGTTTAACAACAGTACCTGGTATCTTGTGAATCTTTAGCAGTGTCCACTCCATTGCATCCAGGACAGGTCAGCTGTGAGATCTCTCAAGAGTGCTACTGGTAATAGGGAATTCAATACAACCTGTTGCATGGTCGAGTCATTAGGGACTAAACCAGCACCTCCACTAGGCTTGCCTGGTGAGGAGGGTTGCTAGTAACCCAGCAGGACTAAAATGCACATGTATACACTTAGGTGCAGGCATGGCTGTTTGGTTAAGAAGTTTGCTTCCTGATTACATGGCTTTGGCCTCAGTCCCAATGTGAGATACCTTGGGCAAGTGTCTTCTATGATAGTTCCAGGCCAGCAAAAGTCTTGTGAGTAGATTTGGTAGAGAGAAATTGAAATAAGCCTGTCATATATATAGATATATATGTAACGTTAGGAAGAGCAACCAGCCGTAGTAACTTTGCTAGATCAGATTGGAGCCTGGTACAGCCTTCTGGCTTGCCAGTCCTCAGTCAAACCGTCCAACCCATGCTAGCATGGAAAGCAGACGTTAAACAACAATGATGACATAAGAACATTGCAAATCCGGGGTAGAGGTAGACCCAGGAAGACATGGGATGAGGTGGTGAAGCATGACTTTCAAACAGAGGCAATGATGAAAGACTGAGACCTCTGAAGATATGCTGTGACTGAGAAGACCCAGCAAATAAAGTGAGTTCATAGCTGTAACCCACACCAGTGTCACATAACCAGCCCACTCAAAAGTACCTTGGATCGTAGGGTGACATACTGTGCTTGAGGAGACCTATTGAGTCAAGTACATCAAATCAAAATCAAATGGAAATTGTAGTTGTGATCCCCGTGCCGGTGGCACATAAAAAGCACTAACTGATCGTGGTCGTTGCCAGCCTCCTCTGGCCCGTGCCAGTGGCACATAAAAAGCAGCTGCTACACTCTCGGAGTGGTTGGCATTAGGAAGGGCATCCAGCTGTAGAAACACTGCCAGATCAAACTGGAGCCTGGTTCAGCCTCCTGGCTTCCCAGACCCCAGTCGAACAGTCCAATCCATGCCAGCATGGAAAACGGACGTTAAACGATGATGATGATGATGATGATGATGATGATGACTCCACGATATCTCTATCAATAATTCCTACGACCTGTACACTATGACTATGCATATGACACTTTCCCCAGACTGTTCTGCACATGCTCATTCATGCTAACTAGTAGAGTTCACTTAGGCAATCACAGGGGTGTACAGATTCCCCATACAGGGGATGAAGAGAGAGAGAGTGGGGGAGAGAGGCTGGATGGGAAAATAAAATATTTTTATTTCTTACTCGGAATTTTTTCTTTCCCTTATCCCAAGCATATAATTTATTGAGCTAAAAACAACACTGACAGGAATTCTACCTTATGGTAAGTAGAAAGCAGATTCCTAATGAATTTGTAAAAGTTGGAACAAAACTAAAAGAAGCCTATTCTAAAATAATATTCTATGAACTGTGGTTCATAACCTGAGAAAAGATTAGTGAGAAAAGGTCAAACCTACTTCAGACATTCTCCAAGACTCTTTTTTAGGATGTTACATTTATTATCAACTGGAAAGATGGCATTTTTGTAAATG
>NC_142929.1:138680553-138713053 GCF_046866305.1 Octopus bimaculoides
CATTGAATGTTTAAGGTCCAGTGAAGTAACATAGAAATCAAAGAGAACCATAGGCAAAACAAAAACGGTTGGGAATTACTGTACTAGATGAACAGCAACCATTAACACATGACATTTAATCAACACTCATTCATTGCACCATTGTCCTGTATTAAAATTAGACAACAAGACAAAGGCAGGAGTGGGCATAGGCACAGGAGTGACTATAGGTGCAGGAGTGGCTATGTAGTAAGAAGCTTGCTTAACAACCACATGATTCCAGTTTCAGTCCCACTGTGTGGCACCTTGGGTAAGTGTCTTCTATTATAGCCTCGGGCTGACCAAAGCTTTGTGAGTGGATTTGGTAGACGGAAACTGAAAGGCAGCGAGCTGGCACAAACGTTAGCACGCCGGGCGAAATGCTTAGTGGTATGTCGTCTGCCGCTATGTTCTGAGTTCAAATTCTGCTGAGGTCGACTTTGTCTTTCATCCTTTCGGGGTCGATTAAATAAGTACCAGTTACGCACTGGGGTTGATATTATCAACTTAATCTATTTGACTGTCTTTGTTTGTCCCATCTATGTGTAGCACCTTGTGGGCAGTAAAGAAATAAGGAAACTGAAAGAAACCCATCGTATATATGTGTGCGTGTGTGTGTGTTTGTGTATCTGTGTTTGTCCCCCCACCATTGCTTGACAACCGATGTTGGTGTGTTTACATCCCCATAACTTAGCAGTTCGGCAAAATAGTCTGATAGAATAAGTACTAGGCTTACAAAAGAATAAGTCCTGGGGTCGATTAGTTCGGCTGAAGGCAATGCGCCAGCATGTTCACAGTCAAATGACTGAAACCAGTAAAAGAGGTAAATAACTCTGTAACAACTGGAATATGGCACCCCATATCATCACAACAGCAACATGATAACTGTCCAAACATAGGATGTTTTCAGCATTGCAGCAGTAGAATATGATATTTACTTGAAATTTAATTATCTATAAAAGACACTTTCAGCATTTTTTTTTTTTTTTTTTCATTGCAATATTAATTCAACACATTTTACCAATTTGAACTTTTAAAGGAAAATAACATTCAGAAAAAAAAAAAAAAATTATCAACAACAACAACAGTAAATCCTTCAAAAATATGAAAAAAAAAAATTTCATTTTTTCTTTTCTTTCCTTTTTTGGAGATTTTCTAAATTGATATGTATTTAGATTAAGATATGCTTAGACATTCGTTAAAATACTTTGCAAGGAAGAAATAAACAACAAATAAATAAATGTTAGATTTCTATTTGTTTTTTCTAATGGATGAAAAGACTGGAAAAATTCGATAGACACCTTAAAACACCTTAATGTATTTTAAAAGATTTCTAACACTACAATCCATTGGCAGTCACATGATGAAATGTACTTTACATGAGGTTACATGTGATTCTGCTTAAGTATTTCAATATAAACACAATATATTAGTAATGTAATGAGTGACATTTTTTTTCTTTTCATAACCTAAGAAGCAGTGCAATCAGAGCTGAGTGCTTCTATGATATTCTATAGCTTCCACTAAGCTATTAAAATGCAGTATTATATATGTACGTGTGTGTGTGTGTGTGTGTGTATGTGTGTGTATGTGTGTGTGTGTGTATGTGTGTGTGTGTGTGTGTTTGTGTGTGTGTGTGTGTGTATACACTTGTCTTGACATCATGTGATGTTGGTAAACATGTGTCACAATTAGATGAGCAATATTGTTCATTTCGTGTCTTGTGTGAAAGACATGTCTTGCCATGGAGGGAAAATTTAACCTCGTTTTGAAACAGGGGCAGGCACCAAGCTGTGGAAAATATGGTTTAATTGATAAGTTTTAGTGACATCCCTTACCCTCTCTAATCCTTTCTACTGTAGGCACAAGGCCTGAAATAGGGTGGGGAATGGGGTTAGTCAATTACCTCGACCTCAGTGCTCAAATGCTGTTTATTTTATTAACCCTGAAAAGACGAGAGGTAAAAATCGACCTTGGTGGAGTTTGAACTCAGAAAATAAACTTGGACAAAATGCTGCCAAACATTTTACCCAATATAGTTACCCTCTCTAATAACTGCTGATTTTCATAACTTTTAATTACTTGCCCCCCTCCTCACTCCCTCTCTCTCTCTTTCTTTCTCCCTCCTCTCTCTCTCTCTCTATTTCTTTCTTTCTGGTTACTCTTATTTGTCTTATTGACTATCCATCACTTGTACTCTCACTTACCAGCTAGTATCCCCCCTGATCTTCTATACTGCTAGCTGCTATGGTCACTCATTACTGACACCCATCACACTTTCTTACCACAAACCATTTTTATCATTATCCACCTCTCTCTCTCTCTCTCTCTCTATCTCTTTCCTTTATCTACAAAAATGTAACTACCATAAGTGTCTCTCTCCCATTACCCAATGCCATTTCTGTTCTCTCATTACTCTCTGCTTTTACTCTCTCTCTCTCTTCACTTCTCCCACTGCCTATTCCATTCCTTCTTCCTCTTTCCAAACTATCACTCCATTCACTCTCTCTCCATTTTCATACTCTCCTTTCTTTCTCTTTCTCACATATTTCATTCTCTGCAACCATTCTTTCTTCTACTCACTCTGTTGGTAACTTTTGCTCTGAACAAGCAGAGACAATATAGCATAGTGAGAACTGCCTTTTGTTATGCAAAGCACAAGAGAAGCTCACCAGAGCTGGTACCACAATAAAATAGTTTCTGTAAAGAGATTGACAGAAGAGTGTAGACATCATAGATTCAAGGAGACCCTTCAGTTTTATCATTCTTTACTTGTTTCAGTCATTTGACTGTGACCATGCTGGAGCATCACCTTTAGTCGAGAAAATCAACCCCAGAACTTATTGTTTGTAAGCGTAGTACTTATTATATCGATCTCTTTTCGCCGAACCGCTAAGTTACAGGGACGTAAACACACCAGCATCGGTTGTCAAGCGATGGTGGGGGGACAAACACAGACACACAAACACACATACACACACACACACACACACACACACACACACACACACACACACACACATATATATATGGTGCATCAGCATGGCCGCAGCTCTGAGCTGAAACTTTGAAATGAAATGAAAATACAAACATACATATATACAACAGGCTTCTTTCAGTTTCCGTCTACCAAATCCACTCACAATGCTTTGGTCGGCCCGAGGCCATAGTAGAAGACACTTGCTCAAGGTGCCACGCAGTGGGACTGAACCCGGAACCATGTGGTTGGTAAGCAAGCTACTTACCACACAGCCACTCCTGCGCCTATGTTGAGGAGATGACAACCTCTCTAGGACTGGTGTCACAAGGTGCACCCAATACATTCTGTAAAGTGATTGGGGTCAACAAAGGCATCCAGTCATAGAAAACATTAAAATGGACAAAGAAAATGTGGTCTTCTGACTACACCTAGGAGGGTAGTCATCATCATCATCATTTGGCGTCTGTGTTCCCTGCTGGTATGGGTCAGATGGTTTGACAGGAGCTGGAAAGTTGAAGGGTAGCACTAGGCTCTAGTTGTCTGTTTTTGCAAGGTCTCTACAGCTGGATGCCCTTCCTAGCACAAAAACCACTTTACAAAGTGTACTGGGTCCTTTTTAAATGGCACAACCACAGAAGCTTTTTACATGGCACCAGCACAGGTGTTTTATACATGGTGCCAGTATAGATGCTTTTTACATGACACTAGCATGTCCACTGTCATAAATCAATGCGCTATCACCCCCACCCCATGCTCTAGGATGAAAGGCATGGCTGACCTTGGTAGGAATTGAACTCACAACTTAAGAATCCAGAATAAATACTGACTCTGTGTAAAACGCCAGTTTCCCATCTGTCAGGTTTAGTTTCAGAGTCAGGGTATTTTTTTTATTTCATTTTTTTTTATTTGTTTCAGTCATTTGACTGCAGCCATGCTGGAGCACCACCTTTAATCGAGCAAATTAACCCCAGGACTTATTCTTTGTAAGCCTAGTACTTATTCTATTGGTCTCTCTTGCCAAACCGCTAAGTTACAGGGATGTAAACACACCAGCATCGGTTGTCAAGCGATGTTGGGGGGACAAACACAGACACACAAACATATACATACATATATATATATATATATATATATATATATATATATATATATATATAAATATACGATGGGCTTCTTTCAGTTTCCGTCTACCAAATCCACTCACAAGGCTTTGGTCGGCCCGAGGCTATAGTAGAAGACACTTGCCCAAGGTGCCACGCAGTGGAACTGAACCCGGAACCATGTGGTTGGTAAGCAAGCTACTTACCACACAGCCACTCCTTAGTGGAAATTTAAATGTATATTCTTAACCAAAATAACTTACTCCTAGAATCCCTATCTATTCCTAGGAAATTCCAGCTTTGTGTGTTTGCCCAATGAACTATGAAAAGCAAACACATAAACTAGCACGGCTTAAAGTCTCTAGAAAACAGAATAGTCTCTAGAATTGGTAAGGTAGTGATGGTTCACCATATCCAACAATTAAATTAGGAATTGAGAACTGAAGCGATGTGCGTTATTGAACTGTGAGATTAACTAGAAGCTATTATTTCAGGCAGAGTTCTTTATTGAAGGAGAAAGTATTCTATGCCAAGAAATAGTGCTGTCCAAAACCTAGTATCTTCTTTGTTAACAGCTCAACACATGCTGCTTCAGTTCCCATTCACTTGAAAGCAAAATATCTTTATACATTTGTTTAACGTGTTTGCCAAAATATCTCTCAATTTTTATATACATATTTGCCAAAATGTCTCTGTAGTTTTATAAACATATTTGCCAATATATATTTATACTTTTATAAGCATGTTAACCAAAATAGCTTTATATTTAAATAAAAATTCTCTTATTTTTTCATATATTGAATCATTATCAAAACCAATTACTACTAAAATAGTCACAAACAACCGTTAACGAGTGATGCCAGACAGTTAAAATAAAAATCATTTAATATTCAATATTTATTTTCTCTTTAATTATAAACATGAAATGATGAAATCCAAACACTTGAATAAATACAATATAAACTCATTGATAATTCAATATTTGTGACAACTCGAACGAAATTTGAATCACAAATCATTTTTAGTGAGCCCACATTCTAACTTTAATAATATTGTCGTCGTCATCGTCGTCCTCATCATCAACATTTAATGTCCGTTTTCCATGCTGGCATGGGTTAAACAGTTTGACAGGAGTTGGGAAGGCCAGGAGCCATACCAGATACCATCATCTGTTTTGGCATGGTTTCTACAGCTTGATGCCCTTCCTAGCACCAACCACTTTACAGAGTATACTAGTGCTCTTTCCGTAGCACCAGCACCAGTGCTGTCTGTGTGGCACCATCAATGACAGGGTCACCAAATACTTTGCAAGACAAAAACAAAGAAACGTTAATAACATATTTTCATTATTCAAGGCTTTTACACCTGGACTGGTTTAATGCGAAGTAGTGTAAGTAGGTGGGGATTCTGCCCTGGGTGATACTTTCATGAGAGCAACAAACCTAAAAACTGCTCCAGGTGACACTCACTCCAGTTATGTCGCTGTCAATGCCTTAGCATCCATAACATTATAGCTGTCATTTTTGTTGCTCTCAATCTCCAAAAGCTGTCAATCTCCCTAAAAGCACAAAGTTATATGCAAAGGTTTTCAGGCTATGAGCATGCAATACTCTTTACTCTCTCTTTTACTTGTTTCAGTCATTTGACTGCAGCCATGCTGGGGCACAGCCTTTAGTCGAGCAAATCGACCCCAGGACTTATTCTTTGTAAGCCTAGTACATATTCTATCGGTTTCTTTTGCCGAACCGCTAAGTTACGGGGGCCGTAAACACACCACCATCAGTTGTCAAGCGATGTTGGGGGGGACAAACACAGACACACAAACATATACACACACACATACATACATACATACATATATATGTATGTATATATATATATATATATATATATATATATATATATATATATATATATATATATACACACACACACACATATATATGACAGGCTTCTTCCAGTTTCCATCTACCAAATCCACTCACAAGGCTTTGGTCGGCCCAAGGCTATAGTAGAAGACACTTGCCCAAGGTGCCATGCAATGGGACTGAACCTGGAACCATGTGGTGGGTAAGCAAGCTACTTACCACATAGACACTCATTTTTTTCTTGAACTTATCAAGCATGCTCTTTGCTTTTTAAAACTGAAGGGATTTGATTTGAGATTTAGTTACTATTTCTAGCAGATCGAATAGCAACATAAAGGTGCCCAAATTTTCTTTTTGTTGTTGTTATAGAATTTAATGTGAAGGCATATGGCCCAGTGGTTAGGAAGTTGCACTTACGGTCTAGCGATCATGGGTTTCAATCCTGAACCAAAGCAGTGTGTTATGTTCTCAAGCAAAACATTTCATTTCACATTACTGCAGTTCACTCAGATGCGAATGGATCACCCAGTGACAGACTAGCTTTCCGATTGAGGCGGGGGGGGGGGGGGGCATGTTGGCCTGCTTGCTAAGCCAGTGGGGTGGCATCATTCAAAAGCTAAAATGATGCAAAGCGCATAGTGACAAGTGATGTGTAACAACATTCGATAGTCTGGTCTAACAAATGATTGTGTGATGATGTTATAGATATCTTTTCTACTCTAGGCACAAGGCCTGAAATTTTTGGGGAGGGAGGGGCCAGTTGATTAGATCAACCCCCAATATGCAACTGGTACTTAATTTATCGACCCTGAAAGGATGAAAGGAAAAGTCGACTCCGGCGGAATTTGAACTCAGAACATAAAGACAGACAAAATACCACTAAGCAGTTTGCCCAACATGCTAACGTTTCTTATTTCTTTATTGCCCACAAGGGGCTAAACATAGAGGGGACAAACAAGGACAGACAAAGGGATTAAGTTGATTACATCGACCCCAGTGTGTAACTGGTACTTAATTTATCAACCCCGAAACGATGAAAGGCAAAGTCGACCTCAGCGGAATTTGAACTCAGAATGTAACGGCAGATGAAATACCGTTAAGCATTTCGCCTGGCATGCTAACGTTTCTGCCAGCTCGAAACCTTAATGTTATAGATATAATGATGTACACATACAAAATCTATTAAATGCTGAAAGTATTGAAACATGACTCCCGGAGTGATTTGGTGCCAATTTTCCTGTTTCCAAAATGCCGGGTTGCCCTTATCTGATCAACTAATAATGTCTCTGTAGTAATCAGAGTTGTTTGATCAGAGTGTTAAAGGGCTTTACACAAAATAAGCAGTAAAAGCTATTAGCTAATATGTATCAATTATCTATTAAAACAGAATTTGAAATTTCAAGCATTTTATATCTTTATATGTACACTCAGCTGGCAAAAATGAATAGTACCTGTATTTCAAAGGGCCAGCCTTGTCCCACTCTGTGTGACTCTGAATCTCCCTGAGAACTACATTAAGGGTCTTGTATCTGTGGAGTGCTCAGCCACATGTTGGTTAATTTCACAAGCAGGCTGTTCCGTTGATCGAAGGGGCTAAATCGATTACATCAACTCCAATGATCAATCAATGCTATTTTTTTTTTTTTTTGACCCCCGAAAAGATGAAAGACAAAATCGACCTCGGTGGTGTTTGAACTGAGAACGCAAAGATGGAGGAAATGTTGCTAAGCATTTTGCCTGGCGTGACAACATTTCTGCCAGCTCACCGACTTCTTTCATGTTACCATATTGTCAAGCAAAATAACATTTCTATGACAATTCAAATATGAAGATATTAAAACATGACCCATTTTCTCACCAGCTGTTCTCAAACATTTGCGAGAAGATCTTTCAATAAAGCAGGATGTTGTTTAGTTTACTAAACAATATGCATTGTTGCTTATAACAACATGCAGACGCAGGATATAATTGAATCAACTGGAACCCTTATCGTCGCAACCGACGGACAGCCATTCAGTGACTTTGTTACTGTCTCCTATGAGATCTTTTATCTTTTACTTGTTTCAATCATTAGGCTATGGCCATGCTGGGGCACCATCTTGAAGAATTTTAGTTGAACAAAGCAACCCCAGTACTTGATCTATCGGTGTCTTTTGCTAAACCGCTAAGTTACAGGGACATAAACACATCAGCACCGGTTGTGAAGTGGTGGTGGTGGTGGGAGACAGCACAAATATAAAGATACAGCATCTACCCACACACACACATGCACACACACACATATGTATATACACGCAATGACTAGTGACCGAGACCTTTGGTGATGTGCTCTGCTTAAGAGGACCCATCAAGCCAAGTGCACCTGCGCTGGTGGCACATGAAAATTTAACCTTTGAACGTTGGGCCTCACGGAGGCAAAGTGCCAGAGTTCCTTTCGAGTGTTAGGCCTCATGGAGGCAAATTGGCTGAGTTCCTTTCAAATGTTGGGCTTCATGGAGGCAAGGTGGCTGAGTTCCTTTTGAGTCTTGGACCTCATGAGGACAATGACCAAGGCCTTTAGCATTATGTCATACTTGAGAAGAAGACCTATCAAGCCGAGCAAAATCACAGTCATGGTAGATATCAGTGTCACACAAATGGCACCTGTGCCGGTGGCACATAAAAGCACTCATTACACTCCTGGAGTGGTTGGCATTAGGAAGGGCATCTAGCCATAGAAAACCATGCCAAATCAAACTGGAGTCTGGTGCAGCCTTCCAAAGAGTACATCAGCCGAAACGTTGTGTTAACAAGAAACAAGATGAGGACAAATATCCGTCAAATGTAAATAATGTAAATAATTAACACATTATAGACATCAGTTAATATCTGCTGTAGTAGTTGTTTTTTCATGTATGTGGGTGTGTAAAATAGCTAATTTTGCAAAAAGCTGCTTAGCTCGAGGGAAACGTGCATTTAATAATCTGTCTGAAGTTTGTAACTTTTACTTCAATACATGACTGATACTAGTTAGCGACTACTAGTTTTTTTGTTTGTTTGTTTTTCTAGCTGCAATCTAAGAACTACGTGAGAACAACCTAGAGATATT
This sequence comes from Octopus bimaculoides, assembly GCF_046866305.1. Classification (NCBI taxonomy): domain Eukaryota; kingdom Metazoa; phylum Mollusca; class Cephalopoda; order Octopoda; family Octopodidae; genus Octopus; species Octopus bimaculoides. The sequence continues at coordinate 138,689,608 of NC_142929.1, forward strand.
TCACATGCAGCTAACCAATCAAGTATTCTATCAATAGCCACAAATAAACTGCCCAGGAATATTTCAACCAACCAAGCAGTCTATCAGGAACAACATATGAACAATCCACAAACAGTTCGCATATATCCAACACTGAGAATGCTCACAAGTCCTAGATTCTAATACCAGAAGCAAATGGCAGTGGTTCTTTACCCAAGTATGGGTGGGGAGCCCTCTCTGTTTTTATTTTGCCTCTTGTTTATATTTTATACTTACATGTTGTTTTGGTTGCAAAAAGCAGCCCTCGTAGATAAAATATTTGATATCTCACCAATGTTTGACTGTAACAATAACAGTCTAGAGAGAGAATGTGGTCTTGGTTTGTCCTGTTTTTATGACTCAGCTACTGAATCAGATTATGAATAGGATACGTGTGCAAGATAAGCATGGGTATAGTAATGTTGAGTTTGGCAGTAAAAATAAGTTATTTACATTTGACGGATATTTGTCCTCATCTTGTTTGTTGTTAACACGTTTCGACTGATATACCCTCCAGCCTTCATCAGGTGTCTTGGGGGAAATTTCGAACCTGGATTCTCATTCCTAAGATATTTTTTGATGCTATAATTATTATTATTATTATTATTATTATTATTATTATTATTATTATTATTGAGTGAGAGAGAGCAGTGCATGCCATCAAAGTGACACTGGCGTAAAATATACAAAACCCAGTATGCCCATCATGACTACCTGTCTGATAAGAATCATCAGGCACATGCATCACAACCATATGTGCGTGACATGGTAATCTCATATCAAGATAAACAGCGCATGACCTCGCAGGTGGGGCCCAGTTAGAATTTTCTTCAGGTCGAGTAGCCCATCCCGCTCAAAAGGTCCCTGAATAAGGTTTGTTTAAGGATTTTGAGCAAAACACCCATGTTTCCAAAGGTGAATTATTCAAACCCCAAAGAATTCCTCTCAACACATGGCTATGATACTCCCTCACTACTTCTGCTTGTGATCAGAGATGCACATATCATCAGCCGCCAAGGGACATGCTCAACTGGTTAAGGTCAAACAACTGACAAGCAAATCTGTGGTATTGAGCAGAATATTTGCTGTAGCCCATCTTTTATACCAAGACAAAACAATGTACATGATAACACTTCCAATCAATTAAGATCAGAAGCCATGAGAGCCACTACCTGGTACTGCATCCGGATTATTATTATTATTATTATTATTATTATTATTATTATTATTATTATTATTATTATTGTTGTTGTTGTGGTGGTGGTGGAGGCGCAATGGCCCAGTGGTTAGGGCAGCCGACTCGCGGTCATAGGATCGCGGTTTCGATTCCCAAACTGGGCGTTGTGAGTGTTTATTGAGCAAAAACACCTAAAGCTCCACGAGGCTCCGGCAGGGGATGGTGGTGAACTCTGCTGTACTCTTTCACCACAACTTTCTCTCACTCTTACTTCCTGTTTCTGTTGTGCCTGTAATTCAAAGGGTCAGCCTTGTCACATTGTGTCATGCTGAATATCCTCGAGAACTACGTTAAGGGTACACATGTCTGTAGAGTGCTCAGCCACTTGCACATTAATTTCATGAGCAGGCTATTCCGTTGATCGGATCAACTGGAACCCTCGACGTCATAAGCGATGGAGTGCCAACAACAACAATTATTATTATTATTATCATTATTATTATTATTATTATTATTATTATTATTATTCAGGTCACTGTCTGGAATCAAACTCGGAATCTTGGGGTTAGTAGCCCATGCTCTTAACCACTATGTCATATACCCATGGGAATAAGGTGTAGTGACAGTGACACCTCTGACAATGCAGATGACATCTCTGCGAATAACTGGAGACATGTAAGAGACTTGAAACTCCTAGTTATGAATGAATTTGTTGGTCAAGATGGACCTGTACGAACACCAACTAAACCTAAGCCAATTGATTAGTGCTGGGCTTTCACTTAAGGATTACCTCGACAGACACCAATAAATAGTTTGCCCACTATTTAGTAGGTCCTACTTAACTATACAGTAAATCCCACATAACCCATGCAGGAAATAATGGGATCACTTCAAAAACATTCCAAAATGCATTTGTAGCAACCATGTGCTTGAAATATAATGAGCAATTTGCAGGTTTGCTTTTGAAAATAGGATTCATAAGTAAACATGCCATAGAGCAATACCCAGGATACAAATTCTCTGAAAATTATTCATCTGTATCACAAGGATTTGAAAAATTATCTGCCTACAAAAGAGTTAAATATTTTCGTTTTTTTTGTTTCATGAATTTTTAGAGGTTTATCAGAGAGTTGTTTCAAATTTGATTGTAGAATGAATGTGTCCCATGAGCAAAGAGTTCTTCATTCCTGCTGTGTATATAACAAGCCAACACACAAAGAAAGTGAATTGTTAGTTGTGTAAATTGATTTATAATGAGGAAGAGAAAAAGCTGAATGTTTCAAGCAGAATAGGATCAGGGAGAGATATAAAATGTTTTCATGAGGCATAAAATAAATAGACTGGCAGGGAGAATTGAGAAAGAGGGCAGTAGATTAAATAGGGAAGAATAAGAAAAGTGAAGCAAAGAAAATAATGAAGAAGAGGAAGGGAAGTGGATCACAAATCAGTCCAGTAATAACAAGAAAAATGGAAATATAATCAACAAGAATCTTGGAAAATTTAAAAAGTAAAAACAAAGAGTGGGTGGCATATTTGAAAAATGCAGAAGGAAAAAGGGTAAATTTTGAAAATCAAGCAAAAGTGTTAGGGTCAAGAAAGCACGAAGAAAGCATAATAGGGTTGTCAAAATGGAAATATTGGGTCATCCTATAAATAATGCGGTTCTTTTTATACTTCTTTTATTTTTCAAAATTAAGATAAATAAAAGTTCTTTTTTAATCTGAAATATACTCTCCTTCATTTTCTACAATGCTCTTCCATCTATCTGGTAGACTTGCAAGGCCCCTCTTCCAAAATCCACTTATCCTTGATGAAGATACTCTTCCAGTATTGTTCTGACCTCATCTACAGAATTCATACTTTTTCCATCCAAATGATTTTGAAGACTGCAGAATAAATGATAATCAGATGGGGCAATGTCCAGCAAATATGGTAGGTGGGGCATCGTTTCCCATTCAAACTGCTCCAGTCTTTTGAATATCACCCTTGCTGTATGTGGCTGAGCGTTATCCTGATGGAAGAACACCTTTCATCTTCAAACCAAAGATGGTCATCTTCCTTCTAGTGCAGGTGTCGATGAATGGTTGAATGACCAAATCCCAGCTTCTCTGCTAGTTCCTCAACAATTGCCATGGCATTTTGTTCCACCAGGGTTTGCAAAATGTCCTCATCAAGCTCTATAGATCTTCCAGGACAAAGTTCATCTTCTAGGCTGTAGTTTCCGGCTTGGAATTTCTGGAACCACTGTTGACACTGGCTTACACTTATTGTCCGATCCCCATATACTGCATTAATATTCCTCGCACTTTCTGTTGTGTTGTTGCGTTTATTGAACTCATAAAGCAAAATATGCCAAATATGCTCTTTTGTCACTTCTATTATAGCTTTGATAAAATAACTGTTAAAATCGAACTGCACTCTTCAAAACTTTCACTAAGAATAAGTACAAGGTAAAATTACTACCTGCTTTTATAGCAAGTTGATGCAGGTAGTTTATCCCATCCCCCTCTGACTTTTAGTTCATGCAATTGAAAAAAAAATACATTATTTATGGGATGAACCAATATATATATATATATATATATATATATATATTGGATAATGTTCTGAAGAATGACCTCAGGAAGGTGAACCTTTTAGGCGAGATGACAAAGGACTGAGATACCTGGTGCCGGGTTGTACTCAAGAAGACCCGTACTCAGCATCAAAAGTGTTAAGACTGAACCTTCAGGTGGTAAAAAGAGCTCATGGCAGTGCCACAATAACGCACCCATGTGCTCATTTATCACTTCCATTATAGCTTTGAAAAAAATAACTGTTAAAATCGAACTGCACTCTTCAAAACTTGCACTAAGAATAAGCACAAGGTAAAATTATTACCTGCTTTTATAGCAAGTTAATGCAGGTAGTTTATCCCATTCCCCTCATCATCATCATCATCATCGTTTAACGTCCGCTTTCCATGCTAGCATGGGTCCGACTTTTAATTCATGCAATTGAAAAAAAAACACATTATTTATGGGATGACCCAATATGTTACCTCTTTTATTACTCTGTTTCTGTTGAAACACACTGCCTTTGTCTCAGTTTTAGAAATGAAGAATTTACTAAAAGAACTTTGTTGCTATGAAGCTAGCATTTGGAAGATTTTAATTTAGACCACTTTAAAAAAAAGGAAGTTTGTATCTGAGAACCAGCAGCTTTCTCAGGCAGGTTGGAATCAAACAGGATTTGAAAGGATAATGAGAAGCATTCATTACTTCTTGTAAGCAAGGAAGTTCCTAATGTAAGCATGAGGTGTTTTACTCTACATTTGTTTGTAAAGGATGAGCTGTAGTGTAAGTAGATCCCATAAACTGGGAAGTGGTTCCAAGGAGTGACCTTGTGCATTGACCTTTTATGCAATCACTTAACTTTTCTAAAAGTAAAAAATTTTCTTTTTTAAGTCCCAAATTTCAGAAACAGTCTGCTTTGAAATAGAAATGAAAATGGCCACAAATAGATGGTTCACTAAAACGCTCCATTTCCTGAATACTATCTTGTCATGATGTGATTGGTGTCACGCAGAGCTGATAACCTCTCTAGAAATATTGATAATTCACTTTTAAAGTGGTTTGTTATATATTTGCTTTTGAAAACAACAGCTTTTGTGAAAAACGAAAATAAAATTAAGCTTTCAATTAATAACCATGAATGTAAAACAAATAGAATTATGCTAGCAAAGAAAGTTCTCAGTATCCTGAATTTTGTGGCGTAATTTCATTTCTCGACAAGATAAATTTAATTTTGTAATATACCTAACACTCTTGGGAAAGGTATGAAAATCACAACTCCCATGTTGATCCCATGTCATAAATTATGCTATGTGGAGGAAAGCAGTGGAGACAAGATGTAACAGGAGAGTCACTTCATGACTTAACTGTGTCAAAGCAATCATTAGAACCACACACTTTAATATTTCAGCTGAATTACTCAATATTTTCTTGTACAGACACTTGAGTATTTTAAACCAGCAGAAGAGAGAGACTCTTTTAATGCTTTCTTATCATTTTTGTCTTGCTGTCTCTCTCTCTCTCTCTCTCTCTCTCTCTCTCTCTATCTATCTATCTGTTTTTTCACCAACATTGAAATGTTTTGTTGTCTTCTCTCAATTTCTCTCAATTTCTCTATTTCTCTCCCTCATTCAATCTGTATTTCTGTGGTTATTCCCCTATATTTATCTCTCTCTCTCTCTCTCTCTTTATTTTTCTCCGTCTACCAATCCTCACTTTGCTCACACACTTGCACATGACATATCCATCTGTTTCACTGAAGCTAATAGCTTAAAGCATGAATAATCTCAGAAAGAAAATACATTTCTATGATACGGAAAGAGCAACACCAGGTAATAAAACTATATAATAGCAATGTGCACGTACATATGTGGACACATATTTACAAACACTTGCTTGTATATTCAGAGTGTGTGTAAGTGCATCCATGTGCATGAGTGTATCTGTGTGTGTGTGTGTGTGTGAATGAGTGTATCTGTGTGGGTGTGAGGGAGTATATCTGTGTGTATGTGTGTGCGTGTAAGTGTATTGATGTGTGTGAGTGTCTGTGTGTGTGTGAGTGTATCTGTGTGTGTGTGTGTGTAAATGTATCCATGTGTGTGAGTGGATCTGTGCATATGTGAGTGAGTGTATCTGTATGTGTAAGTGTATCCATGTGTGTGTAAGTGTATCCATGTGTGTGTGTAAGTGTATCTATGTGTGTGTGTAAGTGTATCCATATGTGTATGTATTTGTGTGTGTGTGTGAATGTGCATGCATGCATATGTGTGTGTGTATGTGTGTTGTACATATACTCAACAACAATCAATAAAACAGTTTTGGTAGAATTGCAGATAATGCTTAAATAAGCAATACAGACAATATAGATTAGTAATAGTGAGTCAATGGTCTCACTAAAGATTTCCTGACATATAAGTGCAAGAAGTCAAATGAAAAAAGAATAGAAAAAAACAGACTAAAAAAAAAATAAAATAAAATAAAATAATATAAAAACTACAAAAGCACAAATGCCAGCCAGAGGAAGTACTCTTCAATAAGAATGAGACTGACAGACAATTTAGCTGAATGAGATTCCAATGTAGATGTATTCTTTCTGAAGAGGAGCAGATGGAATTAAAAGGAAACAATTCAAATTGCGGCACACGTACGAACAAAGATAAAAATCAGGAAGGTCAGAGATGCATAATATGTTTCCAGGATGTGTTAGGGATGTCGTTTCACACCAACAGAAATATTTCTGGTTTATCAAGTGTAATTATTCATCCTCTGCATTGAATGTCTGCTTTTCCATACTTGCATGAATCAGATAGAATTTATTGAGTCAGATTTTCTACAGCTCAATACCTTTCTGTCACCGACCGCCACCTGTTTTTAAATAAGGTAATATGTTTTTTCCTCCCGGGGCCAGACATCGAAGACAGGAGATAAACAACATTATTTGTATGATGGTGGTGCTCATTTACATCCATCGTCTTAACCCATTAAGTCCCACTGTCCTATAAATAGGAGGCTAAATGAAATTATTAGAGAGAAAAGTTGGACCTAAGAAGCATCAGCTGTGATGTGCAAGAGAGACGATTGCGCTGGTATGGTCATTTGGCGAGAATGGATGAGGATAGCTGTGTGAAAAAGTGCCACAGCCTTGCAGTTGAGGGCACCTGTGGAAGAGGTAGATCCAGGAAGACCTGGGATGAGGTGGTGAAGCACAACCATCGAACATTAGGCCTCACCAAGGCAATGACTAGTGACCAAGACCCAACACTTAAAAGGAACTCAGCCACTTTGCCTCCATCAGGTCCAACACTCGAAAGGTGTTCTTTACATGCTACCAGCATGGGAGACAGAACCTCCTTTTTTATCCTCACTTTCCTTTCCAAGTGAAACTCGAAAAAGTTTGAGAAGAGCTTGGCCAAAGAAGAGTGTATTTGTCTATCAATCTGGTGCACCACGCAACCTCTTTCACTAAGGCAACCAGACAAATAAGCACTGCCTGGGACGACCTTCACAATGGTTCAGCTGATAATAATAATCTTTTCTGCTATAGGGACAAGGCAAGAAATTTGGTGGCAGGGGTATCATCTATTACATCAACCCCAGTACTCAGCTGATACTTGTATTATTGACTCTAAAAGGATGCAACACAAAATTGACCTCGGCAGTATTTGAACTCAGAACATTAAAGACAAACAAAACGCCACTAAGCAATTTGTCCAGCATGCTAGTTGTTCTGCCACTTATGCCATGTTCATTACTATCATCATCATCATCATCATCATTTAACGTCCGCTTTCCATGCTAGTATGGGTTGGACGATTTGACTAGGGACTGGCAAAGCAGATGGCTACACCGGACTCCAATCTATTCTGGCAGAATTTCTACAGATGGATGCCCTTCCTAATGCCAACCACTGCGAGAGTGTAGTGGGTGCCTTTTACGTGCCACTGGCATGAGGGCCAGTCCCACAGTACTGGCAACGGCCACGCTCAAATGGTGTTTTTTTATGTGCCACCTGCACAGGAGTCATCCAATGCTTTGTTCACATGCCACCGGCACAAGTGCCAGTAAGGCGAAGCTGGAAACTATCGCGCTCAAATGGTGCTTTTTATGTGCCATCGGCATGGTTTTACATGTCACCAGCACAGTTTTACAAATATACTGGCAAGGACCACCTTCTTCTCCCCTTACAGCTTCTCTTCCAAGTGCAACTTGAAAATGTTGGTGAGGACTTGACAGAAAAGAATAGTCTCTATCTTTAGTCCTTTCAGTCTTATTTATCATTCATCCTCTTTTACCATAGCCACCTGCCTGTGATGTTCAGACACTGAATGGATACATGCAAATGGCTTCATCACTCTGCTTGACCCATCGATGGCACTTCTTTTCTTGTTGAGTTTATCTGGAACTAGTAATGCATTTTGGCATCACTATCAGGCTAAAGATTTCTGGAAAATATCCATAATCCTCTGACCAAAAGTCTACTGGAACAGAACCAGCAGGTCAGTCGCTTTGATGCTCACATTTTTATCAGAACACCATCGCTAGTTTTCCTTAAATTGCCAGCACTGATGTCCCACCAAACACACTGTACAACTGGCTTTGAGTGCCTGGCAATAATCTAGATGCTAGGTGCCCTGTTTTGATCTTTCTAAGACCTTGAACTGTAATTCTGTCAAAGAGAAAAGCTGTGGAAGGTTGCAGCCAGCAAGGGAAACCCACATCTGCCCACCCTCAAGGAATCTTTGTAGATACCATAGTCTCAAAATATGTCTTTGCATCGACAAACCTCCCAGTAGAGGATCTGACATCACCTGATCAGCAAAAGAGCAAACATTCTACATTTGATGTGAGAGAACTGAAGCAACGAGTGACAGATAAATAATAACCATAATCAAGCAGAACAATCTGGTGCCTGAAGTAGTTGCATGCTGTCAACTTAATGTGACAGTCCCTTGAAGGGAATAATACTACTGTTGGTTAGACCTAGGAAGCGGTGCTGCTTCCTAGGTCTAACCAACAGTAGTATTATTCCCTTCAGGGGACTGTCACATTAAATTAACAGCATACAACTACTTCATCGTATCGCTACTCCATAAATCTCTCTGAGAGATTTAGAAATGTATTATTTCTAAATTTGAAATCAGTGAATGTATTTCACTAGAATTATTATACGTTTACAAAAGCTTGACGGGCATCTTCAACTAGCAGGGTATCCTACTCCAGACTGATGATGAGCAAAGACTCAGAAGCATGTCTCTGGATGCAGGTTTGGCTGGGTAGAGGTGCTTGTCTCCCCCTTGTAAACATAAGGACACAGGAAATGTGTCAAGGTCAACAGGAAGTGGGGCTGCTTCCTAGCTCTAACCAACAGTAGTATTATTCCCTTCAAGGGACTGTCACATTAAGTTGACAGCATACAACTATTTCATCGTATCACTACTTTTACTCTTTTACTTGTTTCAGTCATTTGACTGTGGCCATGCAGGAGCACCGCCTTTAGTCAAGCAAATCGACCCCAGGACTTATTCTTTGTAAGCCTAGTACTTATTCTATTGGCCCCTTTTGCTGAACCGCTAAGTTACGGTTGTCAAGCGATGGTGGAGGGACAAACACAGACACACAAACATACACCCACACATATATATATATATATATATACATATATATAAGATAGGCTTCTTTCAGTTTCCGTTTACCAAATCCACTCACAAGGCTTTGGTCGGTCCAAGGCTATAGTAGAAGACACTTGCCCAAGGTGCCAAGCAGTGGGACTGAACCCGGAACCATGTGGTTCGTAAGCAAGCTACTTACCACACAGCCACTCCTACTACTGCTTAAATCTCTCCGAGAGATTTAGAAATGTATTATTTCTAAATCTGGTGCCTATGGCAAATATATTCAAATAATAACATTCAAACTAAATTGTCAATAATTGATAATCTAATGTTACAACCAAAATGAAAATCACTCTACTTTAATAGAATAATTTGAAAGATAAAAAAGGAAAGTATTTTGCTTACCTCTGATTTGTCAGTGATTTGGATTTCATTAGAGCAATACGTTTCCAAAATTTACAATTGGCGTGCTTCACTGGTGTGTAGTTATTTTTCAGTGCAACCGAACTTGCTAAATCTAATACTGGTATTGGAGCTATAACTACAAAGAATAAACATTAGAAGGCAATAAAGTTTGGATAGATTTGAATGTCTGGTTTGCGTGTATGTGCATACAAGCAAACGCAAGTGTGTGTGTGTGTGTGTGTTTATGTGTGTGTGTGTTCATGTGTATGTTCACATGTGTATGTTTGTGGGAGTGTCTGTGTGTGTGTTCGTGTGAGTGGTGTGTGTGGGTCAGTGTGCATGTGTTAGTGTGTGTGTGCATGTGGGTGTGTTCATGTGTGTGGTGTGTGTGCTTATGTATGTGTGTGTGGTGTGTGTGTTCGTGTGTGGTGTGTGTGTTCGTGTGTGGTGTGTGTGCTTATGTATGTGTGTGTGGTGTGTGTGTTCGTGTGTGGTGTGTGTGTTCGTGTGTGGTGTGTGTGTTCGTGTGTGGTGTGTGTGTTTATGTGTGTGTGTGTGCATGTGTGTGTTCTCGTGTGTGTGTTTGTGTGCATGTGATGTGTGTCTGTGTGTGTATGGGTGCATGTGCATGTGCGTGCGTCTGAGTATGTGTGTATGCATAGAAAGAAACAATTTTTCTGTTTGTGTAACAGAGTAATGTAACAAAAACAGTTTTTATCAAATTGATTCTTATAAATTAGATAAAATGCCAGAATTTCTCTACCCTGCTGATGGAGGTTCATCTTATTCTATGTTATTTGCATCCATATGGTCGCATATTATGATGAACTAAATCTACCAACATTATTATGGATCGCCAAACTTCCAGAAACGGCTGTTGGACTTATAACATCTTTCTTTCACTCCTTTTCTCTGTGCTCTGTGTAAGTTGGACCTATTAATTTAAATATCTATATATTTAGAGCGTGACACCATTTGAGCATGACCAATGCCAGTACCGCCTGACTGGCATCCATGTCGGTAGCACATAAAAACCATCATTCAAGTGTGGTCGATGCCAGTGCTGTTTGAAAGGGTCTCGTGCTGGTGGCGTGTAAAAAGCACTGCTACACTCTCAGAGTGGTTGGCATTAGGCAAGGCATCCAGCTGTAGAAGTAAAATAACTCAGATTGGAGCCTGGTGCAGCCTCCCAGTTTGCTAGTCCTCAGTCAAACCGTCCAACCTATGCCAGTATGGAAAGCAGACATTAAACGACAATGTGGATGATGATCATACATAAAAATTCATCATCTGGAAGTTTCCACCTTTTGTTTTCTCTCATTTTGCATGTACACATATATACATATTTTGTATTTGATGTATTTAATATATTTAAAAGATCTGATGTGTCTAATTTGTTATCCACATAATTGCTTCTATAGCCACTCAACTTGATCCCTCTCATAAGCCTTTCTTTACCCCATGGAATTGATCCCTGTAAAGACATTGGAGTCTAAGTTTGAATCTTCGGAGCACTACCAACATGTAGGAAAAGAATGGGAAGTAATTCCATTTGCTGCACCCAGTGTAAGCTATGGATGGACAAGAGATGCAGTGGAATTGCTGGTAGGTCAACAGATAAGGTAACTTTCATGTGTGGCAGATGCACAAGAATGGTAAGTACTAAGAGTGTAAGGTAGTGAGCTGGTAGAAACATTAGCACACCAGGCGAAATGCTTAGCGGTATTTCGTCTGCCATTACGTTCTGAGTTCAAATTCCGCTGAGGTTGACTTTGCCTTTGATCCTTTCTGGGTCGATAAATTAAGTACCAGTTTCGCACTGGGGAGTCGATGTAATCAACTTAATCCCTTTGTCTGTCCTTGTTTGTCCCCTCTATGTTTTAGCCCCTTGTGGGCAATAAAGAAACACGTACTAAGAGCATGAGGGACTTAGACTCTCTTAGATGCCCAGGAGGCTCTCTTGAGATAGCAGATAGTTTTTGCTACTTAGGTGACCAAATTAGTAATGGTGGCGGATGCTCTGAAAGTATTGTTTATAGAATAACAACCGGATGGAAGAAGTTCAGAGAGCTACTACCACCATTTGCAACAAAAGGACTTTCTCTCTCAGAGTGAAAAGTAGAATGTATGATGCTTGTGTATGAATGGTTATACTCCATGGTAGAGAGACATGGGCTCTGAATGTAAAGAACATGTGTAGGTTGGAGAGGAATGAAGGTAGTATGCTCTGTTGGATATGCAACATCAGAGTGCATGACCAATAAAGCACAATTGTGTTGAGAGAAAAGTTAGGCATAAGAGGAATTAGATGCAACTTGCAGGAGAGGAGAATGTGTTGGTTTGGACATGTGAGGCGTATGAGTAAAGACATCTGTATATAGAAGTGCCTGTCAATGAAAGTGGATGGCACCTGTGGAAGAGGAAAACCCAGGAAGACATGGAATCAAGTGGTGACACACACGAACACACTCCTCTATAGCAAGACACCTGTCTCTGTCTCTCTGTCACATTTCAACCTTTCATCATCTGTAAATTTCAACTATATATATGCAAATATATATCTATATATGATAGAAAAAATTCGTTATCGGTATAAAGATAGCATAAACAAGTATAAAAATGGAGAAAATATGTTGAAATCAAAATTGAATTTAATACAAAATCGAATATGTATGGATCCTTCTAAAGGTTTGAATTGTTCTTTCTAGACAGACAGACAGACAGACAGACAGACTGACTGACTGACTGACTGACTGACTGACTGACTGACTGACTGACTGACTGACTGACTGACTGACTGACTGACTGACTGACTGACTGACTGACTGACTGACTGACTGACTGACTGACTGACTGACTGACTGACTGACTGACTGACTGACTGACTGACTGACTGACTGACACACACACACACACACACACACACACACACACACACACACACACACACACACACACACGTATGTATGTATGAGTGTATAAAGGGCTGAGCTGAGCTGAGCTTCAATATCAGATTTGGTATGGTTTAGAGGCTGAAGTATGTTAGAAAGAGAAGCCCAAGTGTTTGATATATAGGAAATACATGGCTGTTCCACATTATACAAGGATGGGTCTGAGTAGCTGGCATTCCATTCCTTCCCATGACACCATCTGAGCAACAAAGTGATGTCATTTTTGTATTCCCAGTGAACAATATACCCTGTAACTCTGTATGGTTTGGAAACCAATGGAATTATAAATCCTTTACTAGCAAAACGGATAAGGACAGTTGACAGGAAGGGTATCCAACCATAAAATGCAGCTTCAATAAGTTTTCATCCAACCCATACCAGCATGGAAAAATGAATGTAAATCAAAAACAAGCAAACATAATACGATGTAAATGAGAGAAAATTCATAATTTTGATTAGGTTCATGCTGTATAAGGTTCCAATAGATCGACAGGATGATTCATTGGTGGACCCATACATATTTCTTCTAGGTCATTATAACCTTGAAAGTATTTTAAAACAAGACTAGAAATATTTTCTTACACAGAATTAATGACCTAATGATTAGATAAGACGAACAGTTGAGATGATCAAGTCACTTAGCCACAAAACATATCCTGCTATACATCTGACTGGCGATTATTATTATTTCACGTTTTTTTTTCTCTATCTAAACTCAACATATCTATGTTTAGATTTCATCTTCAAAGTGCATTTGTTTTCTTTTTACCCCACTATTTTCTTTATTTTTTCCTATCTCATTAGTTTTCTTTTCTGTCTTATATTCTTTACCAGCCAGCCATCTAGCCAGCCAAGAGATTAATCAAATTAAATCTAATCAATACAATATAGTTATCATTTCATTGAAACCATATCTCAAATTATTCATCAGTTTAAAAAAAAAACATCTATGATACCAAATCAATTATCACATACTTTCGTTATCTTTGATGATTTGGTCTCCATTATGTGACGTTTGTGAACATTTTCCTTGTGTATTCACAGGACAGCAATATTCTATTTTATTTGCAGATTTCCAACAATAAGGATGTTGGCAAAGTGGACTGCAGCATGTTTGGCTTATGAACAAAGTATCCATGGCTGCAAGTCTTCTAATGTTTCCAAGAAATCACTGATTTATACTGAAAAGTGAAGAAGAACAAACTGATGGAAAAAGAGGGGAAAAGAAAAAGAACAACACAAACGAAAATGTTTATTGAAGGATTCCGTTGGTAACGGCAAACAAAATCAAACTATCGAATAAGCATGAAAATGCATCATTGTCGATGGCATCAACACCAACACCAATACCAACACCACTAGCTCCGCTGCTACCCCCACAACCACCGCTACTATCACCACTACCACCATCATCATTACCAATACCGCCACCACAACCACAACCAGCATCACTGTTACCATCATCATCATCATCATTTTCCTCATCATCACCACCACCACTACCACTATCGCTACTACCACCACAACAACCACCACCACCAGCACCATCATTGTTGTCATCATCATCACTATCATCATCATCTTCCTCATCATCTTCATCACCACCTCCACCACTACCATCACACTGCTACCACCACCACTACAACAACGAACACCACTACAACCACCATCACCGTTATCACAATCACTACCATCATCATCATCATTAACACTACTATCATCATCATGACTTTCACCACCACCTCTACTACTACCACCACCACCACCATCACTATATACATGTGAATGACAATGCTAATTACTGCAAAGACTTATGGATTAAAAAGGGTTTCACTTTGCCTTAGCAGCATCAGCATAAGGGGACGTGTGTGAGAGTCATGAAGGATTTTGCTAATTGAAGACACCAAGAATAACCTGAGACCTTTGGCATTAAGCTGTGCTTGAAAAGGAAGACCCATCAAGCCAAGAGAAATTGCAGTCATGGCAGATACTGGTGTCATGCAAACGGCATGTAAAAGCACCCATTAAAACACTTTCAGAGTGGTTGCCAAAACAGATTGGAGTCTGGTGCAACTTTCCGGCATGCCAGCCTGATCAAACCATCCAAGCCATACCAGCATAGACATGGATGTTAAATGATGATGGTAATGATGATGATGATGAAGAGGAGGAGGAGGATCATGCAATGGCCTCACGGAAGCAATGGTGAATGACCGTGACCTTTGGCATTACGCTGTGCTTGAAAAGGAAGACTCATCAAGCCAAGTAAAATTGCAGTTGCGGCAGGTACTGGCGTCATGCAAATGGCACCCGTGCCAGTGGCACGTAAAGGCACCTATTACACTCTTTGAATGGTTGGCATTAGGAAGGGGCATCCAGCTGTAGAAGCCATGCCAAAACAGAACGGAGTCTAGTGCAGCTCTCCAGTTTGCCAGCCTAGGTCAAGTCATACAACCCATGCCAGCATGGACAACGGACACGAAATGGCAATGATGATGATGATGATGATGTACCACAGTATCCCTACCACCAATTAATATCTATGTGCCAGTTGCCAGGAATGTGTTTAATATGTAAAATTGCTCCATCCAGTTTGTATTGCTCTGCTAAACTTAATGGCTATTTTAGTAACGTCGGATGTGATACAGTAGAAAGAATAAGAGTGCCTGAAGCACCATTTGAGCATGACCGATGCCAGTGCCGCCTTACTTGGCACCCATGCCGGTGGTACATAAAAATAACCATTCAAACATGGTTGATGCCAGTACCCACTGACTGGCTCCCTTACCGGTAGCATGTAAAAAGCACGTACAAAAGTGGCCAATGCAACCCTCTGACTGGCCCCCATGCCGGTGGCGTGTAAAAAGCACCATCTAAACGTGGCCGATGCCAGTACCTCCCAACTGGATCCCGTGCCGGTGGCATATAAAAAGCACTATCCGAATGTGGCTGATGCCAGTACACGCTGACTAGCCACCGTGCCGGTGGCACGTAAAATGCACCATCCGAACATGATCGATGCCAGGTCCATCTGACTGGCTCCTCTGCAGGTGGCACATAAAAAGCACCCACTACACTCTCAGAGTGGTTGGCATTAGGTAGGGCATCCAGCTGTAGAAACTCTGCCAAATCAGATTGGAGCCTGGTGTAGCCGCTGGCTCTCCAGACCTCAGTCAAACCTTCCAACCCATTCCAGCATGGAAAATGAATGTTAAACGATGATGATGATGATGATGATGGATGGTTAATGGGTCAGATGTTATACTGAAGAAGGAGCAAGAGGACCTGAAGTACCATCTGAGCATGGTCGATGCCAGTGCCACCTGACTGGCTCCTGTTCCAGTGGCACGTAAAAAGCACCTGCTACACTCTCAGAGTGGTAGGCATTAGTAAGGGCATCCAGCTGTAGAAACCTTACCAAATCAGATTGGAGCCTGATGCAGTTCTCCGGCTTGCTAGTCCTCAGTCAAACCGTCCAACCCATGCCAGCATGGAAAGCGGACGTTAAACGACGATGATGATGATGATGATAGCCCATTCCCTTTTTTTCTATCTTCAGTCGCATTGTTTACATAGACGTATTCATAAGCAAAACATTATAACTTTCAGTTTTAGCTCCAATTTCTATAGAAAATCTGTAGAGATAACTTTACAAAGTGAATTTATAGCACTGCTAACACAAGTAGGACACTGTGCTGACTTATAAGCCTTTAATATACTTGGTTGTGTACCATGGTTTCATAAAGAAATATGGTGTCCCCACCAGCAATTAATCAAGAGTAATGACTTCAGCGGTAGGATAGGTGTTTTTGTTCAATAATGTGCAATGAGAGATGATCAAACAACTGTTAGTTGAAGGCATTCAGAGATTAGTGGGGTGGAAAATGAATTTAGAAAAGTGAGATGGGAGACTTTGAATTAGAGTAAATGGAACTCCATGTTACTAATATCCAAATGAAAAATTTAAACATTTGTTGGGGTACCACAGAAATGGTAAATGGTTTACAGCACAAAAGAAATTACTTTAAACTTGTTAAAATAATATACAGAATGGTTTACATGATTGGAAATATAATTTCAAAGTGTTCATGGTGTCAAAATAAAACATGGGTTTGGCCCCCACCACTGTTTGACAACCACCATTGGTGTGTTTACATCCCCATAACTTAGCAGTTTGGAAAGAAAAAAAAGATTGATAGAGTAAGTAGCAGGCTTAGAAAAATTAAGGACTGGGGTCAACTAAAATTCTTCAAGGTGATGCCCCAGCATAGCCACAGTCCAATGATTGAAACAAGTAAAAGATAAAAGATAAAATACACACACACACATACTCTCTCTCTTTCACACACACACACACACACATACACACACACGCACACATACACAAGCACATAAGGGGGTCCTGAAAATTTCCTGGCTTTAGGTAAAAGAGAATACAGAAAAATCAGTTAATTATAATTTCATTCAAATTATCCCCCTCTTGGATTTACACACTTATTGCAGCAGTCCTCCAGTTTTTCTAAGCCCCATAAAAGAACTCAGAAGGTTGGGCCTCCAACCAGGCCTTATGTGATATCCTTAAAGGCAGGAATTTCAGTTATGCCCAAGGGTCCTTAATACTCTCAGTGCACCTCTGAAACCTCTCACTATATTGTAACCTGAAGGAAGCAAGCTGGCAGAATTGTTAACATGCCAAGCAAAATGCTTAGCAGCATTTCGTCTGTCTTTATGTTCTGAGTCCAAATTCTACCGAGGTCAACTTTGCCTTTCATCCTTTCGGGGTCAATAAAATTAGTACCAGTTGAGCACCGGGGTAGATGTAATCAATTTACCTCCTTTCAGGAAATTAATGGCCCCCAGTTGCTGGGTCTCGCAGAGGCGATCGCAAATGATCAAGACCTTTGGTGGTTTGCTGTGCTTGAGAAGACTCATCAGGCCTAGTGAAACCATAGTCATGGACAGTGCCAACGACTCATAAAAAGACACCCATGATGGTGACACTAACTACATTCTTGGAGTAGTTGGCATTAGGAAGGGCATTCAGCAGTAGAAACCATGCCAAATCAGACCAGAGCCTGGGGCAGCCTCCTGGCTTACCAGATCTCAGTCAAATCATTCAACCCATGCCTGCATGGAAAGCAGACACTAAACGATGATGATGATAATGAGGAGGAGGAGGAGGAGGAGGAGGTAATTACCCATATGCAATTTATTGTAATTTCTCATTATTTATCATAACAAGGCGCAGGAGTGGCTGTGTGGTAAGTAGCTTGCTTACCAACCACATGGTTCCAAGTTCAGTGCCACTGCTTGGCATCTTGGGCAAGTGTCTTCTACTATAGCCTCGGGCTGACCAAAGCCTTGTGAGTGGATTTAGTAGACAGAAACTGAAAGAAGCACGTTGTATATATGTATATATATGTGTGTGTGTGTGTGTGTGTGTGTGTGTGTGTCTGTATTTGTCCCCCTAGCATTGCTTGACAACCGATGCTGGTGTGTTTATGTCCCCGTCACTTAGCTGTTCGGCAAAAGAGACTGATAGAATAAGTACTAGGCTTACAAAGAATAAGTCCCAGGGTCGATTTGCTCGACTAAAGGTGGTGCTCCAGCATGGCCGCAGTCAAATAACTGAAACAAGTAAAAGAGTAAAAGAGTGTACAACATTTAGTTCAGCTTTATTTATTTTTTTTTTATTTTGCTACTCTCTGTAGTTGCACTAAACTAACAGCAATTGAATGATGCCTGTACTATCACAAAGATTGGGTTGAGGAGAGAATATTAGTGACTGGGATCAATAAGGTGAACACACAAAAAGCAGACGATTACCTACTATAGATTGGCATCCAATCCAATAGAAGATTTATCTCCCATTAGTCTGACACCACCGAAACCAGAATCCCAAGATACACACCAGCCAAGTTATATGTGGAAGTCTGCAAAAGAAATAATAATAATAATAATAATAATAATAATAATAATAATAATAATAATAATAATAATAATAATATGACAAAGGCGACAGCTGTTCCAATTGTTATTGGTGCATTTAGTTCAACACTGAGACCGTTACATAAGGGGCTGAAAGATACTGGAATTGAGATTCACAGAGTTGACCTGCATAAAAGTATAATTATGTATTCTGCAAGAATCTTAAGACAGATTCTGGAAATTTAGAGAGACCTATTGACACCAAACTCAAGACACCATCCTTGATAACTAATAGAGCATGTAATAGCATTAATAATAACAATTAATAAAACACTTCTCTGGGCCACCTTTATTGCCATTGAACACCTACTCGTGCCTTTATTTCCTCACCCACACTTATCTTAGTTCCCCTCTGCTATTGCCAAGTCACTCCTCTACCAATGCTACCTGCAAATGTCCCTACCTTTTCCCATCATACTTCCACCCTCTCATCATTCTGGCCCTTCTGATACTTTGCCTCTCCTCTACATCCTGTCACTTCTAAGGTCACTCAAGCAAATGTAAGTCCTCAAAGCTTTTAAGTACTCTCTATACTTAGGCTCTTACTCCTCACCTCTCAACTACCCATTTCAGGTCTCTCTACAGTTATTGTTCCTTCTCCTACTCCCCTCCTTTGTCTACATGTCATAGGTTACTGAGTATTCTGCTGCTGCTATAAGAAACTGCATCCGATACACTCATCGCTTTTGATCTTAACTGATTGGAAGTGTCAACATGTAAAAGTTTTTCCTTATTCCAAAAGATGAGCTACAGCAAATATTCAGCTCAATACCACAAATTTGCTTGTCAGTTGCTTGATCTTAACCAGTTGAGCATATCCCTTAGTGACCAATGATATATGCATCTCTGATCACGAGCAGACATAGTGGGGTGGGGGCATCATGGTCATCTTTTGAAAGGAGTTCTTTGGGGTTTGAATAATTCACCTCTAGAAACATGGGTGCTTCGCTCATCATCCTTAACTTTCAATTTCAGTTTGGCCATTCTCCCAGATGCTTCATTAATTTCATGTGAACATGACATCCATCACAGACCCCCCCCCCCCGCCCCATGCATGTTTTTAGTTCATCAACATTTGCCATTCCACTGTCCACACAGGTTAGGCATTTTCTTCCTTTGTTGATTCTTTCTTCAATTGACTGCCATTAGACCAGTTGACACACAGGGTCTGCTGGGAGCCTGACAAAATGACCATGAGTTCTCATTCTTCTCTACTGAATCTTCTCAGTCACTTTGGGTAACTCCCCATCTAACGTTTAGAACCGTTCCTAACATTCTTGTGTAGCAGCTGTCTATTTGTGTTAAAAGCTTTTTGGTGAGGGATCTTTTTAGTGGGTGATGCACTGTTTATCATGACATGAGATCACCTTTGGTGCACATATTGGTTGTGATGCATGTACCTGGTGTACCCTTAGCAGACAGGTAGTCATAATGGCTATATTGGGTTTCATATACTTCTGCTCCAGCATCACTTTGATGGCATGTGCTTCTCTCTCACTCAATAACAATGGTTTCAAATTTTGGCACAAGGCAGCAATTTCATAGGATGGTTTAAGTCAATTACATTGACCCCTGTGATCAACTGGTACTTATTTTATTGATCCTGAAAGGATGAAAGACAAAGTTGACCATAGCAGAATTTGAAATCAGAATGTAAAGATGGACAAAATGCCTGGCAGCATTTTGTCCTGTGTGCTCACAGTTCTGCCAGCTCACCAATTGGGTTTTACATCAATTCTTAGGGGTAACATAATTGTGTTTAATAAACCTAATTACTAAATACATCAGTGGTTCCCAAACTTTTTTGGGCTGCCACCCCCTTGATACCCAGGCCACATTCCTAGTGCCTCCACCCCAACTAACCATCACAAACATAGACCTCTTTCTGAAGCAAATTCAAAGCAACTGTATTTCACAAATAAAACTCAACCTAATGAACCCATTACTTTGTTGCTTTTACATGAATTGCTACCCCATTATTGCTCCACTTTTCTTCAACAACCCCTAGGAACTTTCAAATCACCCACCCAAGGGGGGTGGCAATACCGCCTACTTTGGGAACCACTGAAACCAGGCACGTGCCGTCAGTAATTACTCAGGGTAGGCAGTTGGTTACCTTTATATATGTAAAACACAAAAAAATAAGTGAAACACAGGTGCACGACTGAGTTGCAAGCAGATTTACTTCTGCCTTTATAGCGTGTACAGAAAACGTTGTTGTAGGAATGTACGCAGCACGTGTATTACAGCAGTTCTATATGTAGCTTAAATACTAAGACCGAAAAGCCCAGGTGAACTATGCCGACCTAATCTACGAAAAAAAAAAATATTTTGCATTTTATGCATTGTAATCAGAGTAACCTTCATAATTTTACTGAATTAGGTGTGTATTTTGCCATAAAAGGAAAATGTTGCTATCGATCTATTTTATTCAAGGTAGGCAGTGCCTACCTTGCCTACCTAGGTGCCACGTCCCTGACTGAAACATCTTTCTTTTAATGTCAAGGTTTAACTGAAACAGCCAATGGAGTACTAATACTACAACTAAGATGGTGCTGCAGCTGTATTCATGGTTACCCAAAACTATATCCAGAAAAAGACCACCTAACAACTGATTGGCTTGGGAATTAATTAACCAATAACTTCAACCACTAGCACTTAGCCATACAGTCTCCTTCCTGTTTTTTTTTGTTGTTATTTTTTTTTACAGGTGGCTGTGTGGTAAGTAGCTTGCTTACGAACCACATGGTTCCGGGTTCAGTCCCACTGCGTGGCACCTTGGGCAAGTGTCTTCTACTATAGCCTCGGGCTGACCAAAGCCTTGTGAGTAGATTTGGTAGACGGAAACTGAAAGAAGCCCGTCGTATATATGTATATGTGTGTGTGTGTGTGTGTGCGTGCGTGTGTGCATATATGTTTGTGTGTCTGTGTTTGTCCCCGCCAACATCGCTTGACAACCGATGCTGGTGTGTTTATGTCCCCATAACTTAGTGGTTCGGCAAAAGAGACCGATACAATAAGTACTAGACTTACAAAGAATAAGTCCTGGGGTCGATTTGCTCGACTAAAGGTGGTGGTGCTCCAGCATGGCCACAGTCAAAATGACTGAAACAAGTAAAAGAGTGAGTAAAAGAGTATTCTGCCATGGCCCCTGTTTCTTCAAGGTATCTAGTCTCATGTCAGCTCACTTGACCTTAGACACATCCAACTCATTTGTCTCTCTCTTCTTCTCATCACCCATTTGTATCTCAATGATTTCTTGTTCCTGCATTCAGTGGTGTAGCTAAAATGTATGCTAAAATGTATGCCCAGGAGCAACCCTTTTGTTTGCCATCCTGTCCCATTAGGCCTTCAAGCCTATACAAGCTTACACAGCCAACCCAAAAGTGCCACCCCAATAAAAGCATCATCCAAGATAGACTGCCCCTTGTCACCCCATTCTCCTTAGCTTTGCTTCCATTTGCATAAACCACTATACACATTCCTCCCCATAGCATCAACCTTCTGGAATTCCATCTCATTCAGCTCATGTTTCCTAGTAGTTCAAGAAAATCAAATCTATTAAAGATTTTTAAAAAAGGGGGGAAAAAGAAAAAAAAATCTAAAATTATGGCCTTTTGATTTAACAATATAACCTCTATCTTGTTATTTTCGTTTCTCTTTTATACAGTTTAATCTGAAGAGAAGAGTAATTTCAGAGGGTTGATCTTCAATGAAATATTGAGAAAAGTGTTTAGTGCAAGGTGTAGACAAGAGGTTCTTAACCATTTTTTTCCTAGGGACCCCTTTGATCCCTGTTTTATTCTACTGATCTCCCATAGCCATTTGAAGTTTTAAGAAATCCCATTATATGTTTAGAATTAAATATTATTGAGAATTGTGAAAAACAAAATTTAACGTTTTGTGTATTGTAAAAGTGTAACCTATTCATTGCACATGATCCTTAACAACTAAATCTTATATGGATCCCAATTAAGGACCACTGGTGTAGAAAAATGAAAATACGAATTAAGAAATCCATATTTGGAGAAAAATAAATAAAAATGAAAACGAAATAGCTTAATTTTTTAATTCAAAACTAACTTGAACAAAAACAAACAGCAAAACAAAAATAGTAACAAAAAAAATGAAAGTTCGTAAATAAACAAAATGATTTCCTCCAGAAAATACTAGAATATATCTCTAAAAAAATGTTGAGGCAACTACATTACCGAGTGAAGTTGTGGAGCTGAGCGCTGGAACGTACAGATACCTTCCGACCATCATAAGAAACTTCGACGTAACAGGACGCTAACGAAGTCAAAATCGTCCACCTCCCGTCGTAGATGCAACTGTGTTTGTATAAAGAATTTCATCAAAATAAAATGATTAAAGTAGCTGTCATATTTTAGTAGAAAGTTTATTCATATATGCATTAAAAAATTCATTGAAAATTTTATTTACGATTATTTGTTTTGAAAAAAAAAAATTAAACCATCGCTGATAACTTGTTTTCATGCTGAGTTTCTCGTAGTTGGTTCTATATAAACTACCACTGTTCAGGCAATTTCCCCTCGTAATATGCCTTCATATGTCTCCCTTGTGATAAACAAAGAAACGATTATCATCATCTTCTTCATTATTATTATTATGAGTTATAAAATAAGACTCGAAAAATTATGTAAGAAACCAACCTAAGTCAGCAGACGATATAAACTACCATTTTGACGCTTGCCATAGTAACGAAAGTAGCAGCCAATAAAT